>NW_027143807.1:0-47720 GCF_026170545.1 Melanerpes formicivorus
GTATTTGAATTCTTCCCTACCTTATTCCTGTGCTGAGATACAGGCTGCTCCAACCTGCTGTAAAATGCTTGATTTCGAGAGTGAGCGAAACTAATGAAAACATTGTTGGGGTAAAACCTAAAGGGAAAGACGTAGCACCAAATACAATTTGCCATCTGATCTAACTTCTGGAGGCAGTCAAAATGATCCTTAGAATTCTTCCCTACCTTATTCCTGTGCTGAGATACAGGCTGCTCCAACCTGCTGTAAAATGCTTGACTTCGAGAGTGATGGAAACTAGTGAAAACATTGTTGGGGTAAAACCTAAAGGGAAAGGCCTAGCACCAAATTGCATTGGCCATCTGATCTAACTTCTGGAGGCAGTCAAAATGATCCTTAGATTTCTTCCCTACCTTATTCCTGTGCTGAGATACAGGCTGCTCCAACCTGCTGTAAAATGCTTGATTTCGAGAGTGAGCGAAACTAATGAAAACATTGTTGGGGTAAAACCTAAAGGGAAAGACGTAGCACCAAATACAATTTGCCATCTGATCTAACTTCTGGAGGCAGTCAAAATGATCCTTAGAATTCTTCCCTACCTTATTCCTGTGCTGAGATACAGGCTGCTCCAACCTGCTGTAAAATGCTTGACTTCGAGAGTGATGGAAACTAGTGAAAACATTGTTGGGGTAAAACCTAAAGGGAAAGGCCTAGCACCAAATTGCATTGGCCATCTGATCTAACTTCTCGAGGCAGTCAAAATGAGTATTTGAATTCTTCCCTACCTTATTCCTGTGCTGAGATACAGGGTGCTCCAACCTGCTGTAAAATGCTTGATTTCGAGAGTGAGCGAAACTAATGAAAACATTGTTGGGGTAAAACCTAAAGGGAAAGACCTAGCACCAAATACAATTTGCCATCTGATCTAACTTCTGGAGGCAGTCAAAATGAGTATTTGAATTCTTCCCTACCTTATTCCTGTGCTGAGATACAGGCTGCTCCAACCTGCTGTAAAATGCTTGATTTCGAGAGTGAGCGAAACTAATGAAAACATTGTTGGGGTAAAACCTAAAGGGAAAGGCCTAGCACCAAATTGCATTTGCCATCTGATCTAACTTCTGGAGGCAGTCAAAATGAGTATTTGAATTCTTCCCTACCTTATTCCTGTGCTGAGATACAGGCTGCTCCAACCTGCTGTAAAATGCTTGATTTCGAGAGTGAGCGAAACTAATGAAAACATTGTTGGGGTAAAACCTAAAGGGAAAGACCTAGCACCAAATCCAATTTGCCATCTGATCTAACTTCTGGAGGCAGTCAAAATGATCCTTAGAATTCTTCCCTACCTTATTCCTGTGCTGAGATACAGGCTGCTCCAACCTGCTGTAAAATGCTTGATTTCGAGAGTGAGCGAAACTAATGAAAACATTGTTGGGGTAAAACCTAAAGGGAAAGACCTAGCACCAAATCCAATTTGCCATCTGATCTAACTTCTGGAGGCAGTCAAAATGATCCTTAGAATTCTTCCCTACCTTATTCCTGTGCTGAGATACAGGCTGCTCCAACCTGCTGTAAAATGCTTGATTTCGAGAGTGAGCGAAACTAATGAAAACATTGTTGGGGTAAAAACCTAAAGGGAAAGACCTAGCACCAAATACAATTTGCCATCTGATCTAACTTCTGGAGGCAGTCAAAATGATCCTTAGAATTCTTCCCTACCTTATTCCTGTGCTGAGATACAGGCTGCTCCAACCTGCTGTAAAATGCTTGATTTCGAGAGTGAGCGAAACTAATGAAAACATTGTTGGGGTAAAACCTAAAGGGAAAGGCCTAGCACCAAATCCAATTTGCCATCTGATCTAACTTCTGGAGGCAGTCAAAACGATCCTTAGAATTCTTCCCTACCTTATTCCTGTGCTGAGATACAGGCTGCTCCAACCTGCTGTAAAATGCTTGATTTCGAGAGTGAGCGAAACTAATGAAAACATTGTTGGGGTAAAACCTAAAGGGAAAGACCTAGCACCAAATCCAATTTGCCATCTGATCTAACTTCTGGAGGCAGTCAAAATGAGTATTTGAATTCTTCCCTACCTTATTCCTCTGCTGAGATACAGGCTGCTCCAACCTGCTGTAAAATGCTTGATTTCGAGAGTGAGCGAAACTAATGAAAACATTGTTGGGGTAAAACCTAAAGGGAAAGACCTAGCACCAAATCCAATTTGCCATCTGATCTAACTTCTGGAGGCAGTCAAAATGATCCTTAGAATTCTTCCCTACCTTATTCCTGTGCTGAGATACAGGCTGCTCCAACCTGCTGTAAAATGCTTGATTTCGAGAGTGAGCGAAACTAATGAAAACATTGTTGGGGTAAAACCTAAAGGGAAAGACCTAGCACCAAATCCAATTTGCCATCTGATCTAACTTCTGGAGGCAGTCAAAATGATCCTTAGAATTCTTCCCTACCTTATTCCTGTGCTGAGATACAGGCTGCTCCAACCTGCTGTAAAATGCTTGATTTCGAGAGTGAGCGAAACTAATGAAAACATTGTTGGGGTAAAACCTAAAGGGAAAGACCTAGCACCAAATCCAATTTGCCATCTGTTCTAACTTCTGGAGGCAGTCAAAATGATCCTTAGAATTCTTCCCTACCTTATTCCTGTGCTGAGATACAGGCTGCTCCAACCTGCTGTAAAATGTTTGATTTCGAGAGTGAGCGAAACTAATGAAAACATTGTTGGGGTAAAACCTAAAGGGAAAGACCTAGCACCAAATCCAATTTGCCATCTGATCTAACTTCTGGAGGCAGTCAAAATGATCCTTAGAATTCTTCCCTACCTTATTCCTGTGCTGAGATACAGGCTGCTCCAACCTGCTGTAAAATGCTTGATTTCGAGAGTGAGCGAAACTAATGAAAACATTGTTGGGGTAAAACCTAAAGGGAAAGACCTAGCACCAAATCCAATTTGCCATCTGATCTAACTTCTGGAGGCAGTCAAAATGATCCTTAGAATTCTTCCCTACCTTATTCCTGTGCTGAGATACAGGCTGCTCCAACCTGCTGTAAAATGCTTGATTTCGAGAGTGAGCGAAACTAATGAAAACATTGTTGGGGTAAAACCTAAAGGGAAAGGCCTAGCACCAAATTGCATTGGCCATCTGATCTAACTTCTGGAGGCAGTCAGAATGAGTATTTGAATTCTTCCCTACCTTATTCCTGTGCTGAGATACAGGCTGCTCCAACCTGCTGTAAAATGCTTGATTTCGAGAGTGAGCGAAACTAATGAAAACATTGTTGGGGTAAAACCTAAAGGGAAAGGCCTAGCACAAAATTGCATTGGCCATCTGATCTAACTTCTGGAGGCAGTCGAAATGAGTATTTGAATTCTTCCCTACCTTATTCCTGTGCTGAGATACAGGCTGCTCCAACCTGCTGTAAAATGCTTGATTTCGAGAGTGAGCGAAACTAATGAAAACATTGTTGGGGTAAAACCTAAAGGGAAAGGCCTAGCACCAAATTGCATTGGCCATCTGATCTAACTTCTGGAGGCAGTCAAAATGAGTATTTGAATTCTTCCCTACCTTATTCCTGTGCTGAGATACAGGCTGCTCCAACCTGCTGTAAAATGCTTGATTTCGAGAGTGAGCGAAACTAATGAAAACATTGTTGGGGTAAAACCTAAAGGGAAAGACCTAGCACCAAATCCAATTTGCCATCTGATCTAACTTCTGGAGGCAGTCAAAATGAGTATTTGAATTCTTCCCTACCTTATTCCTGTGCTGAGATACAGGCTGCTCCAACCTGCTGTAAAATGCTTGATTTCGAGAGTGAGCGAAACTAATGAAAACATTGTTGGGGTAAAACCTAAAGGGAAAGACCTAGCACCAAATCCAATTTGCCATCTGATCTAACTTCTGGAGGCAGTCAAAATGATCCTTAGAATTCTTCCCTACCTTATTCCTGTGCTGAGATACAGGCTGCTCCAACCTGCTGTAAAATGCTTGATTTCGAGAGTGAGCGAAACTAATGAAAACATTGTTGGGGTAAAACCTAAAGGGAAAGACCTAGCACCAAATTCCATTGGCCATCTGATCTAACTTCTGGAGGCAGTCAAAATGAGTTTTTGAATTCTTCCCTACCTTATTCCTGTGCTGAGATACAGGCTGCTCCAACCTGCTGTAAAATGCTTGATTTCGAGAGTGAGCGAAACTAATGAAAACATTGTTGGGGTAAAACCTAAAGGGAAAGACCTAGCACCAAATCCAATTTGCCATCTGATCTAACTTCTGGAGGCAGTCAAAATGATCCTTAGAATTCTTCCCTACCTTATTCCTGTGCTGAGATACAGGCTGCTCCAACCTGCTGTAAAATGCTTGATTTCGAGAGTGAGCGAAACTAATGAAAACATTGTTGGGGTAAAACCTAAAGGGAAAGACCTAGCACCAAATCCAATTTGCCATCTGATCTAACTTCTGGAGGCAGTCAAAATGATCCTTAGAATTCTTCCCTACCTTATTGTTGTGCTGAGATACAGGCTGCTCCAACCTGCTGTAAAATGCTTGATTTCGAGAGTGAGCGAAACTAATGAAAACATTGTTGGGGTAAAACCTAAAGGGAAAGACCTAGCACCAAATCCAATTTGCCATCTGATCTAACTTCTGGAGGCAGTCAAAATGAGTATTTGAATTCTTCCCTACCTTATTCCTGTGCTGAGATACAGGCTGCTCCAACCTGCTGTAAAATGCTTGATTTCGAGAGTGAGCGAAACTAATGAAAACATTGTTGGGGTAAAACCTAAAGGGAAAGGCCTAGCACCAAATTGCATTGGCCATCTGATCTAACTTCTGGAGGCAGTCAAAATGAGTATTTGAATTCTTCCCTACCTTATTCCTGTGCTGAGATACAGGCTGCTCCAACCTGCTGTAAAATGCTTGATTTCGAGAGTGAGCGAAACTAATGAAAACATTGTTGGGGTAAATCCTAAAGGGAAAGACCTAGCACCAAATCCAATTTGCCATCTGATCTAACTTCTGGAGGCAGTCAAAATGATCCTTAGAATTCTTCCCTACCTTATTCCTGTGCTGAGATACAGGCTGCTCCAACCTGCTGTAAAATGCTTGATTTCGAGAGTGAGCGAAACTAATGAAAACATTGTTGGGGTAAAACCTAAAGGGAAAGACCTAGCACCAAATCCAATTTGCCATCTGATCTAACTTCTGGAGGCAGTCAAAATGATCCTTAGAATTCTTCCCTACCTTATTCCTGTGCTGAGATACAGGCTGCTCCAACCTGCTGTAAAATGCTTGATTTCGAGAGTGAGCGAAACTAATGAAAACATTGTTGGGGTAAAACCTAAAGGGAAAGACCTAGCACCAAATCCAATTTGCCATCTGATCTAACTTCTGGAGGCAGTCAAAATGAGTATTTGAATTCTTCCCTACCTTATTCCTGTGCTGAGATACAGGCTGCTCCAACCTGCTGTAAAATGCTTGATTTCGAGAGTGAGCGAAACTAATGAAAACATTGTTGGGGTAAAACCTAAAGGGAAAGACCTAGCACCAAATCCAATTTGCCATCTGATCTAACTTCTGGAGGCAGTCAAAATGATCCTTAGAATTCTTCCCTACCTTATTCCTGTGCTGAGATACAGGCTGCTCCAACCTGCTGTAAAATGCTTGATTTCGAGAGTGAGCGAAACTAATGAAAACATTGTTGGGGTAAAACCTAAAGGGAAAGACCTAGCACCAAATCCAATTTGCCATCTGTTCTAACTTCTGGAGGCAGTCAAAATGATCCTTAGAATTCTTCCCTACCTTATTCCTGTGCTGAGATACAGGCTGCTCCAACCTGCTGTAAAATGCTTGATTTCGAGAGTGAGCGAAACTAATGAAAACATTGTTGGGGTAAAACCTAAAGGGAAAGACCTAGCACCAAATTCCATTGGCCATCTGATCTAACTTCTGGAGGCAGTCAAAATGAGTATTTGAATTCTTCCCTACCTTATTCCTGTGCTGAGATACAGGCTGCTCCAACCTGCTGTAAAATGCTTGATTTCGAGAGTGAGCGAAACTAATGAAAACATTGTTGGGGTAAAACCTAAAGGGAAAGACCTAGCACCAAATCCAATTTGCCATCTGATCTAACTTCTGGAGGCAGTCAAAATGATCCTTAGAATTCTTCCCTACCTTATTCCTGTGCTGAGATACAGGCTGCTCCAACCTGCTGTAAAATGCTTGATTTCGAGAGTGAGCGAAACTAATGAAAACATTGTTGGGGTAAAACCTAAAGGGAAAGGCCTAGCACCAAATTGCATTGGCCATCTGATCTAACTTCTGGAGGCAGTCAAAATGAGTATTTGAATTCTTCCCTACCTTATTCCTGTGCTGAGATACAGGCTGCTCCAACCTGCTGTAAAATGCTTGATTTCGAGAGTGAGCGAAACTAATGAAAACATTGTTGGGGTAAAACCTAAAGGGAAAGACCTAGCACCAAATCCAATTTGCCATCTGATCTAACTTCTGGAGGCAGTCAAAATGATCCTTAGAATTCTTCCCTACCTTATTCCTGTGCTGAGATACAGGCTGCTCCAACCTGCTGTAAAATGCTTGATTTCGAGAGTGATCGAAACTAATGAAAACATTGTTGGGGTAAAACCTAAAGGGAAAGACCTAGCACCAAATCCAATTTGCCATCTGATCTAACTTCTGGAGGCAGTCAAAATGATCCTTAGAATTCTTCCCTACCTTATTCCTGTGCTGAGATACAGGCTGCTCCAACCTGCTGTAAAATGCTTGATTTCGAGAGTGAGCGAAACTAATGAAAACATTGTTGGGGTAAAACCTAAAGGGAAAGACCTAGCACCAAATCCAATTTGCCATCTGATCTAACTTCTGGAGGCAGTCAAAATGATCCTTAGAATTCTTCCCTACCTTATTCCTGTGCTGAGATACAGGCTGCTCCAACCTGCTGTAAAATGCTTGATTTCGAGAGTGAGCGAAACTAATGAAAACATTGTTGGGGTAAAACCTAAAGGGAAAGACCTAGCACCAAATCCAATTTGCCATCTGATCTAACTTCTGGAGGCAGTCAAAATGATCCTTAGAATTCTTCCCTACCTTATTCCTGTGCTGAGATACAGGCTGCTCCAACCTGCTGTAAAATGCTTGATTTCGAGAGTGAGCGAAACTAATGAAAACATTGTTGGGGTAAAACCTAAAGGGAAAGACCTAGCACCAAATCCAATTTGCCATCTGATCTAACTTCTGGAGGCAGTCAAAATGATCCTTAGAATTCTTCCCTACCTTATTCCTGTGCTGAGATACAGGCTGCTCCAACCTGCTGTAAAATGCTTGATTTCGAGAGTGAGCGAAACTAATGAAAACATTGTTGGGGTAAAACCTAAAGGGAAAGACCTAGCACCAAATCCAATTTGCCATCTGTTCTAACTTCTGGAGGCAGTCAAAATGATCCTTAGAATTCTTCCCTACCTTATTCCTGTGCTGAGATACAGGCTGCTCCAACCTGCTGTAAAATGCTTGATTTTGAGAGTGAGCGAAACTAATGAAAACATTGTTGGGGTAAAACCTAAAGGGAAAGACCTAGCACCAAATTGCATTGGCCATCTGATCAAACTTCTGGAGGCAGTCAAAATGATCCTTAGAATTCTTCCCTACCTTATTCCTGTGCTGAGATACAGGCTGCTCCAACCTGCTGTAAAATGCTTGATTTCGAGAGTGAGCAAAACTAATGAAAACATTGTTGGGGTAAAACCTAAAGGGAAAGACCTAGCACCAAATCCAATTTGCCATCTGATCTAACTTCTGGAGGCAGTCAAAATGATCCTTAGAATTCTTCCCTACCTTATTCCTGTGCTGAGATACAGGCTGCTCCAACCTGCTGTAAAATGCTTGATTTCGAGAGTGAGCGAAACTAATGAAAACATTGTTGGGGTAAAACCTAAAGGGAAAGGCCTAGCACCAAATTGCATTGGCCATCTGATCTAACTTCTGGAGGCAGTCAAAATGAGTATTTGAATTCTTCCCTACCTTATTCCTGTGCTGAGATACAGGCTGCTCCAACCTGCTGTAAAATGCTTGATTTCGAGAGTGAGCGAAACTAATGAAAACATTGTTGGGGTAAAACCTAAAGGGAAAGACCTAGCACCAAATACAATTTGCCATCTGATCTAACTTCTGGAGGCAGTCAAAATGATCCTTAGAATTCTTCCCTACCTTATTCCTGTGCTGAGATACAGGCTGCTCCAACCTGCTGTAAAATGCTTGATTTCGAGAGTGAGCGAAACTAATGAAAACATTGTTGGGGTAAAACCTAAAGGGAAAGACCTAGCACCAAATCCAATTTGCCATCTGATCTAACTTCTGGAGGCCGTCAAAATGATCCTTAGAATTCTTCCCTACCTTATTCCTGTGCTGAGATACAGGCTGCTCCAACCTGCTGTAAAATGCTTGATTTCAAGAGTGAGCGAAACTAATGAAAACATTGTTGGGGTAAAACCTAAAGGGAAAGACCTAGCACCAAATCCAATTTGCCATCTGATCTAACTTCTGGAGGCAGTCAAAATGATCCTTAGAATTCTTCCCTACCTTATTCCTGTGCTGAGATACAGGCTGCTCCAACCTGCTGTAAAATGCTTGATTTCGAGAGTGAGCGAAACTAATGAAAACATTGTTGGGGTAAAACCTAAAGGGAAAGACCTAGCACCAAATCCAATTTGCCATCTGTTGTAACTTCTGGAGGCAGTCAAAATGATCCTTAGAATTCTTCCCTACCTTATTCCTGTGCTGAGATACAGGCTGCTCCAACCTGCTGTAAAATGCTTGATTTCGAGAGTGAGCGAAACTAATGAAAACATTGTTGGGGTAAAACCTAAAGGGAAAGACCTAGCACCAAATTGCATTGGCCATCTGATCTAACTTCTGGAGGCAGTCAAAATGATCCTTAGAATTCTTCCCTACCTTATTCCTGTGCTGAGATACAGGCTGCTCCAACCTGCTGTAAAATGCTTGATTTCGAGAGTGAGCGAAACTAATGAAAACATTGTTGGGGTAAAACCTAAAGGGAAAGACCTAGCACCAAATCCAATTTGCCATCTGATCTAACTTCTGGAGGCAGTCAAAATGATCCTTAGAATTCTTCCCTACCTTATTCCTGTGCTGAGATACAGGCTGCTCCAACCTGCTGTAAAATGCTTGATTTCGAGAGTGAGCGAAACTAATGAAAACATTGTTGGGGTAAAACCTAAAGGGAAAGACCTAGCACCAAATCCAATTTGCCATCTGATCTAACTTCTGGAGGCAGTCAAAATGATCCTTAGAATTCTTCCCTACCTTATTCCTGTGCTGAGATACAGGCTGCTCCAACCTGCTGTAAAATGCTTGATTTCGAGAGTGAGCGAAACTAATGAAAACATTGTTGGGGTAAAACCTAAAGGGAAAGACCTAGCACCAAATCCAATTTGCCATCTGATCTAACTTCTGGAGGCAGTCAAAATGAGTATTTGAATTCTTCCCTACCTTATTCCTGTGCTGAGATACAGGCTGCTCCAACCTGCTGTAAAATGCTTGATTTCGAGAGTGAGCGAAACTAATGAAAACATTGTTGGGGTAAAACCTAAAGGGAAAGACCTAGCACCAAATCCAATTTGCCATCTGATCTAACTTCTGGAGGCAGTCAAAATGAGTATTTGAATTCTTCCCTACCTTATTCCTGTGCTGAGATACAGGCTGCTCCAACCTGCTGTAAAATGCTTGATTTCGAGAGTGAGCGAAACTAATGAAAACATTGTTGGGGTAAAACCTAAAGGGAAAGACCTAGCACCAAATCCAATTTGCCATCTGATCTAACTTCTGGAGGCAGTCAAAATGATCCTTAGAATTCTTCCCTACCTTATTCCTGTGCTGAGATACAGGCTGCTCCAACCTGCTGTAAAATGCTTGATTTCGAGAGTGAGCGAAACTAATGAAAACATTGTTGGGGTAAAACCTAAAGGGAAAGACCTAGCACCAAATCCAATTTGCCATCTGATCTAACTTCTGGAGGCAGTCAAAATGAGTATTTGAATTCTTCCCTACCTTATTCCTGTGCTGAGATACAGGCTGCTCCAACCTGCTGTAAAATGCTTGATTTCGAGAGTGAGCGAAACTAATGAAAACATTGTTGGGGTAAAACCTAAAGGGAAAGACCTAGCACCAAATCCAATTTGCCATCTGATCTAACTTCTGGAGGCAGTCAAAATGAGTATTTGAATTCTTCCCTACCTTATTCCTGTGCTGAGATACAGGCTGCTCCAACCTGCTGTAAAATGCTTGATTTCGAGAGTGAGCGAAACTAATGAAAACATTGTTGGGGTAAAACCTAAAGGGAAAGACCTAGCACCAAATCCAATTTGCCATCTGATCTAACTTCTGGAGGCAGTCAAAATGATCCTTAGAATTCTTCCCTACCTTATTCCTGTGCTGAGATACAGGCTGCTCCAACCTGCTGTAAAATGCTTGATTTCGAGAGTGAGCGAAACTAATGAAAACATTGTTGGGGTAAAACCTAAAGGGAAAGACCTAGCACCAAATCCAATTTGCCATCTGATCTAACTTCTGGAGGCAGTCAAAATGATCCTTAGAATTCTTCCCTACCTTATTCCTGTGCTGAGATACAGGCTGCTCCAACCTGCTGTAAAATGCTTGATTTCGAGAGTGAGCGAAACTAATGAAAACATTGTTGGGGTAAAACCTAAAGGGAAAGACCTAGCACCAAATTGCATTGGCCATCTGATCTAACTTCTGGAGGCAGTCAAAATGATCCTTAGAATTCTTCCCTACCTTATTCCTGTGCTGAGATACAGGCTGCTCCAACCTGCTGTAAAATGCTTGATTTCGAGAGTGAGCGAAACTAATGAAAACATTGTTGGGGTAAAACCTAAAGGGAAAGACCTAGCACCAAATCCAATTTGCCATCTGATCTAACTTCTGGAGGCAGTCAAAATGATCCTTAGAATTCTTCCCTACCTTATTCCTGTGCTGAGATACAGGCTGCTCCAACCTGCTGTAAAATGCTTGATTTCGAGAGTGAGCGAAACTAATGAAAACATTGTTGGGGTAAAACCTAAAGGGAAAGACCTAGCACCAAATCCAATTTGCCATCTGATCTAACTTCTGGAGGCAGTCAAAATGATCCTTAGAATTCTTCCCTACCTTATTCCTGTGCTGAGATACAGGCTGCTCCAACCTGCTGTAAAATGCTTGATTTCGAGAGTGAGCGAAACTAATGAAAACATTGTTGGGGTAAAACCTAAAGGGAAAGACCTAGCACCAAATCCAATTTGCCATCTGATCTAACTTCTGGAGGCAGTCAAAATGAGTATTTGAATTCTTCCCTACCTTATTCCTGTGCTGAGATACAGGCTGCTCCAACCTGCTGTAAAATGCTTGATTTCGAGAGTGAGCGAACTAATGAAAACATTGTTGGGGTAAAACCTAAAGGGAAAGACCTAGCACCAAATCCAATTTGCCATCTGTTCTAACTTCTGGAGGCAGTCAAAATGATCCTTAGAATTCTTCCCTACCTTATTCCTGTGCTGAGATACAGGCTGCTCCAACCTGCTGTAAAATGCTTGATTTCGAGAGTGAGCGAAACTAATGAAAACATTGTTGGGGTAAAACCTAAAGGGAAAGACCTAGCACCAAATTGCATTGGCCATCTGATCTAACTTCTGGAGGCAGTCAAAATGATCCTTAGAATTCTTCCCTACCTTATTCCTGTGCTGAGATACAGGCTGCTCCAACCTGCTGTAAAATGCTTGATTTCGAGAGTGAGCGAAACTAATGAAAAACATTGTTGGGGTAAAACCTAAAGGGAAAGACCTAGCACCAAATCCAATTTGCCATCTGATCTAACTTCTGGAGGCAGTCAAAATGATCCTTAGAATTCTTCCCTACCTTATTCCTGTGCTGAGATACAGGCTGCTCCAACCTGCTGTAAAATGCTTGATTTCGAGAGTGAGCGAAACTAATGAAAACATTGTTGGGGTAAAACCTAAAGGGAAAGACCTAGCACCAAATCCAATTTGCCATCTGTTCTAACTTCTGGAGGCAGTCAAAATGATCCTTAGATTCTTCCCTACCTTATTCCTGTGCTGAGATACAGGCTGCTCCAACCTGCTGTAAAATGCTTGATTTCGAGAGTGAGCGAAACTAATGAAAACATTGTTGGGGGTAAAACCTAAAGGGAAAGACCTAGCACCAAATTGCATTGGCCATCTCATCTAACTTCTGGAGGCAGTCAAAATGATCCTTAGAATTCTTCCCTACCTTATTCCTGTGCTGAGATACAGGCTGCTCCAACCTGCTGTAAAATGCTTGATTTCGAGAGTGAGCGAAACTAATGAAAACATTGTTGGGGTAAAACCTAAAGGGAAAGACCTAGCACCAAATTGCATTGGCCATCTGATCTAACTTCTGGAGGCAGTCAAAATGATCCTTAGAATTCTTCCCTACCTTATTCCTGTGCTGAGATACAGGCTGCTCCAACCTGCTGTAAAATGCTTGATTTCGAGAGTGAGCGAAACTAATGAAAACATTGTTGGGGTAAAACCTAAAGGGAAAAGACCTAGCACCAAATCCAATTTGCCATCTGATCTAACTTCTGGAGGCAGTCAAAATGATCCTTAGAATTCTTCCCTACCTTATTCCTGTGCTGAGATACAGGCTGCTCCAACCTGCTGTAAAATGCTTGATTTCGAGAGTGAGCGAAACTAATGAAAACATTGTTGGGGTAAAACCTAAAGGGAAAGACCTAGCACCAAATCCAATTTGCCATCTGATCTAACTTCTGGAGGCAGTCAAAATGAGTATTTGAATTCTTCCCTACCTTATTCCTGTGCTGAGATACAGGCTGCTCCAACCTGCTGTAAAATGCTTGATTTCGAGAGTGAGCGAAACTAATGAAAACATTGTTGGGGTAAAACCTAAAGGGAAAGACCTAGCACCAAATCCAATTTGCCATCTATCTAACTTCTGGAGGCAGTCAAAATGATCCTTAGAATTCTTCCCTACCTTATTCCTGTGCTGAGATACAGGCTGCTCCAACCTGCTGTAAAATGCTTGATTTCGAGAGTGAGCGAAACTAATGAAAACATTGTTGGGGTAAAACCTAAAGGGAAAGACCTAGCACCAAATCCAATTTGCCATCTGATCTAACTTCTGGAGGCAGTCAAAATGAGTATTTGAATTCTTCCCTACCTTATTCCTGTGCTGAGATACAGGCTGCTCCAACCTGCTGTAAAATGCTTGATTTCGAGAGTGAGCGAAACTAATGAAAACATTGTTGGGGTAAAACCTAAAGGGAAAGACCTAGCACCAAATCCAATTTGCCATCTGTTCTAACTTCTGGAGGCAGTCAAAATGATCCTTAGAATTCTTCCCTACCTTATTCCTGTGCTGAGATACAGGCTGCTCCAACCTGCTGTAAAATGCTTGATTTCGAGAGTGAGCGAAACTAATGAAAACATTGTTGGGGTAAAACCTAAAGGGAAAGACCTAGCACCAAATTGCATTGGCCATCTGATCTAACTTCTGGAGGCAGTCAAAATGATCCTTAGAATTCTTCCCTACCTTATTCCTGTGCTGAGATACAGGCTGCTCCAACCTGCTGTAAAATGCTTGATTTCGAGAGTGAGCGAAACTAATGAAAACATTGTTGGGGTAAAACCAAAAGGGAAAGACCTAGCACCAAATCCAATTTGCCATCTGATCTAACTTCTGGAGGCAGTCAAAATGATCCTTAGAATTCTTCCCTACCTTATTCCTGTGCTGAGATACAGGCTGCTCCAACCTGCTGTAAAATGCTTGATTTCGAGAGTGAGCGAAACTAATGAAAACATTGTTGGGGTAAAACCTAAAGGGAAAGGCCTAGCACCAAATTCCATTGGCCATCTGATCTAACTTCTGGAGGCAGTCAAAATGAGTATTTGAATTCTTCCCTACCTTATTCCTGTGCTGAGATACAGGCTGCTCCAACCTGCTGTAAAATGCTTGATTTCGAGAGTGAGCGAAACTAATGAAAACATTGTTGGGGTAAAACCTAAAGGGAAAGACCTAGCACCAAATCCAATTTGCCATCTGATCTAACTTCTGGAGGCAGTCAAAATGATCCTTAGAATTCTTCCCTACCTTATTCCTGTGCTGAGATACAGGCTGCTCCAACCTGCTGTAAAATGCTTGATTTCGAGAGTGAGCGAAACTAATGAAAACATTGTTGGGGTAAAACCTAAAGGGAAAGACCTAGCACCAAATCCAATTTGCCATCTGATCTAACTTCTGGAGGCAGTCAAAATGAGTATTTGAATTCTTCCCTACCTTATTCCTGTGCTGAGATACAGGCTGCTCCAACCTGCTGTAAAATGCTTGATTTCGAGAGTGAGCGAAACTAATGAAAACATTGTTGGGGTAAAACCTAAAGGGAAAGACCTAGCACCAAATCCAATTTGCCATCTGTTCTAACTTCTGGAGGCAGTCAAAATGATCCTTAGAATTCTTCCCTACCTTATTCCTGTGCTGAGATACAGGCTGCTCCAACCTGCTGTAAAATGCTTGATTTCGAGAGTGAGCGAAACTAATGAAAACATTGTTGGGGTAAAACCTAAAGGGAAAGACCTAGCACCAAATTGCATTGGCCATCTCATCTAACTTCTGGAGGCAGTCAAAATGATCCTTAGAATTCTTCCCTACCTTATTCCTGTGCTGAGATACAGGCTGCTCCAACCTGCTGTAAAATGCTTGATTTCGAGAGTGAGCGAAACTAATGAAAACATTGTTGGGGTAAAACCTAAAGGGAAAGACCTAGCACCAAATCCAATTTGCCATCTGATCTAACTTCTGGAGGCAGTCAAAATGATCCTTAGAATTCTTCCCTACCTTATTCCTGTGCTGAGATACAGGCTGCTCCAACCTGCTGTAAAATGCTTGATTTCGAGAGTGAGCGAAACTAATGAAAACATTGTTGGGGTAAAACCTAAAGGGAAAGACCTAGCACCAAATCCAATTTGCCATCTGATCTAACTTCTGGAGGCAGTCAAAATGATCCTTAGAATTCTTCCCTACCTTATTCCTGTGCTGAGATACAGGCTGCTCCAACCTGCTGTAAAATGCTTGATTTCGAGAGTGAGCGAAACTAATGAAAACATTGTTGGGGTAAAACCTAAAGGGAAAGACCTAGCACCAAATTGCATTGGCCATCTGATCTAACTTCTGGAGGCAGTCAAAATGATCCTTAGAATTCTTCCCTACCTTATTCCTGTGCTGAGATACAGGCTGCTCCAACCTGCTGTAAAATGCTTGATTTCGAGAGTGAGCGAAACTAATGAAAACATTGTTGGGGTAAAACCTAAAGGGAAAGACCTAGCACCAAATCCAATTTGCCATCTGATCTAACTTCTGGAGGCAGTCAAAATGATCCTTAGAATTCTTCCCTACCTTATTCCTGTGCTGAGATACAGGCTGCTCCAACGTGCTGTAAAATGCTTGATTTCGAGAGTGAGCGAAACTAATGAAAACATTGTTGGGGTAAAACCTAAAGGGAAAGACCTAGCACCAAATCCAATTTGCCATCTGATCTAACTTCTGGAGGCAGTCAAAATGATCCTTAGAATTCTTCCCTACCTTATTCCTGTGCTGAGATACAGGCTGCTCCAACCTGCTGTAAAATGCTTGATTTCGAGAGTGAGCGAAACTAATGAAAACATTGTTGGGGTAAAACCTAAAGGGAAAGACCTAGCACCAAATCCAATTTGCCATCTGTTCTAACTTCTGGAGGCAGTCAAAATGATCCTTAGAATTCTTCCCTACCTTATTCCTGTGCTGAGATACAGGCTGCTCCAACCTGCTGTAAAATGCTTGATTTCGAGAGTGAGCGAAACTAATGAAAACATTGTTGGGGTAAAACCTAAAGGGAAAGACCTAGCACCAAATTGCATTGGCCATCTGATCTAACTTCTGGAGGCAGTCAAAATGATCCTTAGAATTCTTCCCTACCTTATTCCTGTGCTGAGATACAGGCTGCTCCAACCTGCTGTAAAATGCTTGATTTCGAGAGTGAGCGAAACTAATGAAAACATTGTTGGGGTAAAACCAAAAGGGAAAGACCTAGCACCAAATCCAATTTGCCATCTGATCTAACTTCTGGAGGCAGTCAAAATGATCCTTAGAATTCTTCCCTACATTATTCCTGTGCTGAGATACAGGCTGCTCCAACCTGCTGTAAAATGCTTGATTTCGAGAGTGAGCGAAACTAATGAAAACATTGTTGGGGTAAAACCTAAAGGGAAAGGCCTAGCACCAAATTCCATTGGCCATCTGATCTAACTTCTGGAGGCAGTCAAAATGATCCTTAGAATTCTTCCCTACCTTATTCCTGTGCTGAGATACAGGCTGCTCCAACCTGCTGTAAAATGCTTGATTTCGAGAGTGAGCGAAACTAATGAAAACATTGTTGGGGTAAAACCTAAAGGGAAAGACCTAGCACCAAATCCAATTTGCCATCTGATCTAACTTCTGGAGGCAGTCAAAATGATCCTTAGAATTCTTCCCTACCTTATTCCTGTGCTGAGATACAGGCTGCTCCAACCTGCTGTAAAATGCTTGATTTCGAGAGTGAGCGAAACTAATGAAAACATTGTTGGGGTAAAACCTAAAGGGAAAGACCTAGCACCAAATCCAATTTGCCATCTGATCTAACTTCTGGAGGCAGTCAAAATGAGTATTTGAATTCTTCCCTACCTTATTCCTGTGCTGAGATACAGGCTGCTCCAACCTGCTGTAAAATGCTTGATTTCGAGAGTGAGCGAAACTAATGAAAACATTGTTGGGGTAAAACCTAAAGGGAAAGACCTAGCACCAAATCCAATTTGCCATCTGTTCTAACTTCTGGAGGCAGTCAAAATGATCCTTAGAATTCTTCCCTACCTTATTCCTGTGCTGAGATACAGGCTGCTCCAACCTGCTGTAAAATGCTTGATTTCGAGAGTGAGCGAAACTAATGAAAACATTGTTGGGGTAAAACCTAAAGGGAAAGACCTAGCACCAAATTGCATTGGCCATCTCATCTAACTTCTGGAGGCAGTCAAAATGATCCTTAGAATTCTTCCCTACCTTATTCCTGTGCTGAGATACAGGCTGCTCCAACCTGCTGTAAAATGCTTGATTTCGAGAGTGAGCGAAACTAATGAAAACATTGTTGGGGTAAAACCTAAAGGGAAAGACCTAGCACCAAATCCAATTTGCCATCTGATCTAACTTCTGGAGGCAGTCAAAATGATCCTTAGAATTCTTCCCTACCTTATTGTTGTGCTGAGATACAGGCTGCTCCAACCTGCTGTAAAATGCTTGATTTCGAGAGTGAGCGAAACTAATGAAAACATTGTTGGGGTAAAACCTAAAGGGAAAGACCTAGCACCAAATCCAATTTGCCATCTGATCTAACTTCTGGAGGCAGTCAAAATGATCCTTAGAATTCTTCCCTACCTTATTCCTGTGCTGAGATACAGGCTGCTCCAACCTGCTGTAAAATGCTTGATTTCGAGAGTGAGCGAAACTAATGAAAACATTGTTGGGGTAAAACCTAAAGGGAAAGACCTAGCACCAAATCCAATTTGCCATCTGATCTAACTTCTGGAGGCAGTCAAAATGAGTATTTGAATTCTTCCCTACCTTATTCCTGTGCTGAGATACAGGCTGCTCCAACCTGCTGTAAAATGCTTGATTTCGAGAGTGAGCGAAACTAATGAAAACATTGTTGGGGTAAAACCTAAAGGGAAAGACCTAGCACCAAATCCAATTTGCCATCTGATCTAACTTCTGGAGGCAGTCAAAATGATCCTTAGAATTCTTCCCTACCTTATTCCTGTGCTGAGATACAGGCTGCTCCAACCTGCTGTAAAATGCTTGATTTCGAGAGTGAGCGAAACTAATGAAAACATTGTTGGGGTAAAACCTAAAGGGAAAGACCTAGCACCAAATCCAATTTGCCATCTGATCTAACTTCTGGAGGCAGTCAAAATGATCCTTAGAATTCTTCCCTACCTTATTCCTGTGCTGAGATACAGGCTGCTCCAACCTGCTGTAAAATGCTTGATTTCGAGAGTGAGCGAAACTAATGAAAACATTGTTGGGGTAAAACCTAAAGGGAAAGACCTAGCACCAAATCCAATTTGCCATCTGATCTAACTTCTGGAGGCAGTCAAAATGATCCTTAGAATTCTTCCCTACCTTATTCCTGTGCTGAGATACAGGCTGCTCCAACCTGCTGTAAAATGCTTGATTTCGAGAGTGAGCGAAACTAATGAAAACATTGTTGGGGTAAAACCTAAAGGGAAAGACCTAGCACCAAATCCAATTTGCCATCTGATCTAACTTCTGGAGGCAGTCAAAATGATCCTTAGAATTCTTCCCTACCTTATTCCTGTGCTGAGATACAGGCTGCTCCAACCTGCTGTAAAATGCTTGATTTCGAGAGTGAGCGAAACTAATGAAAACATTGTTGGGGTAAAACCTAAAGGGAAAGACCTAGCACCAAATCCAATTTGCCATCTGATCTAACTTCTGGAGGCAGTCAAAATGATCCTTAGAATTCTTCCCTACCTTATTCCTGTGCTGAGATACAGGCTGCTCCAACCTGCTGTAAAATGCTTGATTTCGAGAGTGAGCGAAACTAATGAAAACATTGTTGGGGTAAAACCTAAAGGGAAAGACCTAGCACCAAATCAATTTGCCATCTGATCTAACTTCTGGAGGCAGTCAAAATGAGTATTTGAATTCTTCCCTACCTTATTCCTGTGCTGAGATACAGGCTTGCTCCAACCTGCTGTAAAATGCTTGATTTCGAGAGTGAGCGAAACTAATGAAAACATTGTTGGGGTAAACCTAAAGGGAAAGACCTAGCACCAAATCCAATTTGCCATCTGTTCTAACTTCTGGAGGCAGTCAAAATGATCCTTAGAATTCTTCCCTACCTTATTCCTGTGCTGAGATACAGGCTGCTCCAACCTGCTGTAAAATGCTTGATTTCGAGAGTGAGCGAAACTAATGAAAACATTGTTGGGGTAAAACCTAAAGGGAAAGACCTAGCACCAAATTGCATTGGCCATCTCATCTAACTTCTGGAGGCAGTCAAAATGATCCTTAGAATTCTTCCCTACCTTATTCCTGTGCTGAGATACAGGCTGCTCCAACCTGCTGTAAAATGCTTGATTTCGAGAGTGAGCGAAACTAATGAAAACATTGTTGGGGTAAAACCTAAAGGGAAAGACCTAGCACCAAATTGCATTGGCCATCTGATCTAACTTCTGGAGGCAGTAAAAATGATCCTTAGAATTCTTCCCTACCTTATTCCTGTGCTGAGATACAGGCTGCTCCAACCTGCTGTAAAATGCTTGATTTCGAGAGTGAGCGAAACTAATGAAAACATTGTTGGGGTAAAACCTAAAGGGAAAGACCTAGCACCAAATCCAATTTGCCATCTGATCTAACTTCTGGAGGCAGTCAAAATGATCCTTAGAATTCTTCCCTACCTTATTCCTGTGCTGAGATACAGGGCTGCTCCAACCTGCTGTAAAATGCTTGATTTCGAGAGTGAGCGAAACTAATGAAAACATTGTTGGGGTAAAACCTAAAGGGAAAGACCTAGCACCAAATCCAATTTGCCATCTGATCTAACTTCTGGAGGCAGTCAAAATGAGTATTTGAATTCTTCCCTACCTTATTCCTGTGCTGAGATACAGGCTGCTCCAACCTGCTGTAAAATGCTTGATTTCGAGAGTGAGCGAAACTAATGAAAACATTGTTGGGGTAAAACCTAAAGGGAAAGACCTAGCACCAAATCCAATTTGCCATCTGATCTAACTTCTGGAGGCAGTCAAAATGATCCTTAGAATTCTTCCCTACCTTATTCCTGTGCTGAGATACAGGCTGCTCCAACCTGCTGTAAAATGCTTGATTTCGAGAGTGAGCGAAACTAATGAAAACATTGTTGGGGTAAAACCTAAAGGGAAAGACCTAGCACCAAATCCAATTTGCCATCTGATCTAACTTCTGGAGGCAGTCAAAATGATCCTTAGAATTCTTCCCTACCTTATTCCTGTGCTGAGATACAGGCTGCTCCAACCTGCTGTAAAATGCTTGATTTCGAGAGTGAGCGAAACTAATGAAAACATTGTTGGGGTAAAACCTAAAGGGAAAGACCTAGCACCAAATCCAATTTGCCATCTGATCTAACTTCTGGAGGCAGTCAAAATGATCCTTAGAATTCTTCCCTACCTTATTCCTGTGCTGAGATACAGGCTGCTCCAACCTGCTGTAAAATGCTTGATTTCGAGAGTGAGCGAAACTAATGAAAACATTGTTGGGGTAAAACCTAAAGGGAAAGACCTAGCACCAAATCCAATTTGCCATCTGATCTAACTTCTGGAGGCAGTCAAAATGAGTATTTGAATTCTTCCCTACCTTATTCCTGTGCTGAGATACAGGCTGCTCCAACCTGCTGTAAAATGCTTGATTTCGAGAGTGAGCGAAACTAATGAAAACATTGTTGGGGTAAAACCTAAAGGGAAAGACCTAGCACCAAATCCAATTTGCCATCTGATCTAACTTCTGGAGGCAGTCAAAATGATCCTTAGAATTCTTCCCTACCTTATTCCTGTGCTGAGATACAGGCTGCTCCAACCTGCTGTAAAATGCTTGATTTCGAGAGTGAGCGAAACTAATGAAAACATTGTTGGGGTAAAACCTAAAGGGAAAGACCTAGCACCAAATCCAATTTGCCATCTGATCTAACTTCTGGAGGCAGTCAAAATGATCCTTAGAATTCTTCCCTACCTTATTCCTGTGCTGAGATACAGGCTGCTCCAACCTGCTGTAAAATGCTTGATTTCGAGAGTGAGCGAAACTAATGAAAACATTGTTGGGGTAAAACCTAAAGGGAAAGACCTAGCACCAAATCCAATTTGCCATCTGATCTAACTTCTGGAGGCAGTCAAAATGATCCTTAGAACTCTTCCCTACCTTATTCCTGTGCTGAGATACAGGCTGCTCCAACCTGCTGTAAAATGCTTGATTTCGAGAGTGAGCGAAACTAATGAAAACATTGTTGGGGTAAAACCTAAAGGGAAAGACCTAGCACCAAATTGCATTGGCCATCTGATCTAACTTCTGGAGGCAGTCAAAATGATCCTTAGAATTCTTCCCTACCTTATTCCTGTGCTGAGATACAGGCTGCTCCAACCTGCTGTAAAATGCTTGATTTCGAGAGTGAGCGAAACTAATGAAAACATTGTTGGGGTAAAACCAAAAGGGAAAGACCTAGCACCAAATCCAATTTGCCATCTGATCTAACTTCTGGAGGCAGTCAAAATGATCCTTAGAATTCTTCCCTACCTTATTCCTGTGCTGAGATACAGGCTGCTCCAACCTGCTGTAAAATGCTTGATTTCGAGAGTGAGCGAAACTAATGAAAACATTGTTGGGGTAAAACCTAAAGGGAAAGACCTAGCACCAAATTGCATTGGCCATCTCATCTAACTTCTGGAGGCAGTCAAAATGATCCTTAGAATTCTTCCCTACCTTATTCCTGTGCTGAGATACAGGCTGCTCCAACCTGCTGTAAAATGCTTGATTTCGAGAGTGAGCGAAACTAATGAAAACATTGTTGGGGTAAAACCTAAAGGGAAAGACCTAGCACCAAATTGCATTGGCCATCTGATCTAACTTCTGGAGGCAGTCAAAATGATCCTTAGAATTCTTCCCTACCTTATTCCTGTGCTGAGATACAGGCTGCTCCAACCTGCTGTAAAATGCTTGATTTCGAGAGTGAGCGAAACTAATGAAAACATTGTTGGGGTAAAACCTAAAGGGAAAGACCTAGCACCAAATCCAATTTGCCATCTGATCTAACTTCTGGAGGCAGTCAAAATGAGTATTTGAATTCTTCCCTACCTTATTCCTGTGCTGAGATACAGGCTGCTCCAACCTGCTGTAAAATGCTTGATTTCGAGAGTGAGCGAAACTAATGAAAACATTGTTGGGGTAAAACCTAAAGGGAAAGACCTAGCACCAAATCCAATTTGCCATCTGATCTAACTTCTGGAGGCAGTCAAAATGATCCTTAGAATTCTTCCCTACCTTATTCCTGTGCTGAGATACAGGCTGCTCCAACCTGCTGTAAAATGCTTGATTTCGAGAGTGAGCGAAACTAATGAAAACATTGTTGGGGTAAAACCTAAAGGGAAAGACCTAGCACCAAATCCAATTTGCCATCTGATCTAACTTCTGGAGGCAGTCAAAATGATCCTTAGAATTCTTCCCTACCTTATTCCTGTGCTGAGATACAGGCTGCTCCAACCTGCTGTAAAATGCTTGATTTCGAGAGTGAGCGAAACTAATGAAAACATTGTTGGGGTAAAACCTAAAGGGAAAGACCTAGCACCAAATCCAATTTGCCATCTGATCTAACTTCTGGAGGCAGTCAAAATGATCCTTAGAATTCTTCCCTACCTTATTCCTGTGCTGAGATACAGGCTGCTCCAACCTGCTGTAAAATGCTTGATTTCGAGAGTGAGCGAAACTAATGAAAACATTGTTGGGGTAAAACCTAAAGGCAAAGACCTAGCACCAAATTGCATTGGCCATCTGATCTAACTTCTGGAGGCAGTCAAAATGAGTATTTGAATTCTTCCCTACCTTATTCCTGTGCTGAGATACAGGCTGCTCCAACCTGCTGTAAAATGCTTGATTTCGAGAGTGAGCGAAACTAATGAAAACATTGTTGGGGTAAAACCTAAAGGGAAAGACCTAGCACCAAATCCAATTTGCCATCTGATCTAACTTCTGGAGGCAGTCAAAATGATCCTTAGAATTCTTCCCTACCTTATTCCTGTGCTGAGATACAGGCTGCTCCAACCTGCTGTAAAATGCTTGATTTCGAGAGTGAGCGAAACTAATGAAAACATTGTTGGGGTAAAACCTAAAGGGAAAGACCTAGCACCAAATCCAATTTGCCATCTGATCTAACTTCTGGAGGCAGTCAAAATGAGTATTTGAATTCTTCCCTACCTTATTCCTGTGCTGAGATACAGGCTGCTCCAACCTGCTGTAAAATGCTTGATTTCGAGAGTGAGCGAAACTAATGAAAACATTGTTGGGGTAAAACCTAAAGGGAAAGACCTAGCACCAAATCCAATTTGCCATCTGATCTAACTTCTGGAGGCAGTCAAAATGATCCTTAGAATCTTCCCTACCTTATTCCTGTGCTGAGATACAGGCTGCTCCAACCTGCTGTAAAATGCTTGATTTCGAGAGTGAGCGAAACTAATGAAAACATTGTTGGGGTAAAACCTAAAGGGAAAGACCTAGAAATCCAATTTGCCATCTGATCTAACTTCTGGAGGCAGTCAAAATGAGTATTTGAATTCTTCCCTACCTTATTCCTGTGCTGAGATACAGGCTGCTCCAACCTGCTGTAAAATGCTTGATTTCGAGAGTGAGCGAAACTAATGAAAACATTGTTGGGGTAAAACCTAAAGGGAAAGACCTAGCACCAAATCCAATTTGCCATCTGTTCTAACTTCTGGAGGCAGTCAAAATGATCCTTAGAATTCTTCCCTACCTTATTCCTGTGCTGAGATACAGGCTGCTCCAACCTGCTGTAAAATGCTTGATTTCGAGAGTGAGCGAAACTAATGAAAACATTGTTGGGGTAAAACCTAAAGGGAAAGACCTAGCACCAAATCCAATTTGCCATCTGTTCTAACTTCTGGAGGCAGTCAAAATGATCCTTAGAATTCTTCCCTACCTTATTCCTGTGCTGAGATACAGGCTGCTCCAACCTGCTGTAAAATGCTTGATTTCGAGAGTGAGCGAAACTAATGAAAACATTGTTGGGGTAAAACCAAAAGGGAAAGACCTAGCACCAAATCCAATTTGCCATCTGATCTAACTTCTGGAGGCAGTCAAAATGATCCTTAGAATTCTTCCCTACCTTATTCCTGTGCTGAGATACAGGCTGCTCCAACCTGCTGTAAAATGCTTGATTTCGAGAGTGAGCGAAACTAATGAAAACATTGTTGGGGTAAAACCTAAAGGGAAAGGCCTAGCACCAAATTCCATTGGCCATCTGATCTAACTTCTGGAGGCAGTCAAAATGATCCTTAGAATTCTTCCCTACCTTATTCCTGTGCTGAGATACAGGCTGCTCCAACCTGCTGTAAAATGCTTGATTTCGAGAGTGAGCGAAACTAATGAAAACATTGTTGGGGTAAAACCTAAAGGGAAAGACCTAGCACCAAATCCAATTTGCCATCTGATCTAACTTCTGGAGGCAGTCAAAATGAGTATTTGAATTCTTCCCTACCTTATTCCTGTGCTGAGATACAGGCTGCTCCAACCTGCTGTAAAATGCTTGATTTCGAGAGTGAGCGAAACTAATGAAAACATTGTTGGGGTAAAACCTAAAGGGAAAGACCTAGCACCAAATCCAATTTGCCATCTGATCTAACTTCTGGAGGCAGTCAAAATGATCCTTAGAATTCTTCCCTACCTTATTCCTGTGCTGAGATACAGGCTGCTCCAACCTGCTGTAAAATGCTTGATTTCGAGAGTGAGCGAAACTAATGAAAACATTGTTGGGGTAAAACCTAAAGGGAAAGACCTAGCACCAAATCCAATTTGCCATCTGATCTAACTTCTGGAGGCAGTCAAAATGATCCTTAGAATTCTTCCCTACCTTATTCCTGTGCTGAGATACAGGCTGCTCCAACCTGCTGTAAAATGCTTGATTTCGAGAGTGAGCGAAACTAATGAAAACATTGTTGGGGTAAAACCTAAAGGGAAAGACCTAGCACCAAATCCAATTTGCCATCTGATCTAACTTCTGGAGGCAGTCAAAATGATCCTTAGAATTCTTCCCTACCTTATTCCTGTGCTGAGATACAGGCTGCTCCAACCTGCTGTAAAATGCTTGATTTCGAGAGTGAGCGAAACTAATGAAAACATTGTTGGGGTAAAACCTAAAGGGAAAGACCTAGCACCAAATCCAATTTGCCATCTGATCTAACTTCTGGAGGCAGTCAAAATGAGTATTTGAATTCTTCCCTACCCTTATTCCTGTGCTGAGATACAGGCTGCTCCAACCTGCTGTAAAATGCTTGATTTCGAGAGTGAGCGAAACTAATGAAAACATTGTTGGGGTAAAACCTAAAGGGAAAGACCTAGCACCAAATCCAATTTGCCATCTGTTCTAACTTCTGGAGGCAGTCAAAATGATCCTTAGAATTCTTCCCTACCTTATTCCTGTGCTGAGATACAGGCTGCTCCAACCTGCTGTAAAATGCTTGATTTCGAGAGTGAGCGAAACTAATGAAAACATTGTTGGGGTAAAACCTAAAGGGAAAGACCTAGCACCAAATCCAATTTGCCATCTGATCTAACTTCTGGAGGCAGTCAAAATGATCCTTAGAATTCTTCCCTACCTTGTTCCTGTGCTGAGATACAGGCTGCTCCAACCTGCTGTAAAATGCTTGATTTCGAGAGTGAGCGAAACTAATGAAAACATTGTTGGGGTAAAACCTAAAGGGAAAGACCTAGCACCAAATCCAATTTGCCATCTGATCTAACTTCTGGAGGCAGTCAAAATGATCCTTAGAATTCTTCCCTACCTTATTCCTGTGCTGAGATACAGGCTGCTCCAACCTGCTGTAAAATGCTTGATTTCGAGAGTGAGCGAAACTAATGAAAACATTGTTGGGGTAAAACCTAAAGGGAAAGACCTAGCACCAAATCCAATTTTGCCATCTGATCTAACTTCTGGAGGCAGTCAAAATGAGTATTTGAATTCTTCCCTACCTTATTCCTGTGCTGAGATACAGGCTGCTCCAACCTGCTGTAAAATGCTTGATTTCGAGAGTGAGCGAAACTAATGAAAACATTGTTGGGGTAAAAACCTAAAGGGAAAGACCTAGCACCAAATCCAATTTGCCATCTGTTCTAACTTCTGGAGGCAGTCAAAATGATCCTTAGAATTCTTCCCTACCTTATTCCTGTGCTGAGATACAGGCTGCTCCAACCTGCTGTAAAATGCTTGATTTCGAGAGTGAGCGAAACTAATGAAAACATTGTTGGGGTAAAACCTAAAGGGAAAGACCTAGCACCAAATTGCATTGGCCATCTGATCTAACTTCTGGAGGCAGTCAAAATGATCCTTAGAATTCTTCCCTACCTTATTCCTGTGCTGAGATACAGGCTGCTCCAACCTGCTGTAAAATGCTTGATTTCGAGAGTGAGCGAAACTAATGAAAACATTGTTGGGGTAAAACCTAAAGGGAAAGACCTAGCACCAAATCCAATTTGCCATCTGTTCTAACTTCTGGAGGCAGTCAAAATGATCCTTAGAATTCTTCCCTACCTTATTCCTGTGCTGAGATACAGGCTGCTCCAACCTGCTGTAAAATGCTTGATTTCGAGAGTGAGCGAAACTAATGAAAAACATTGTTGGGGTAAAACCTAAAGGGAAAGACCTAGCACCAAATCCAATTTGCCATCTGATCTAACTTCTGGAGGCAGTCAAAATGATCCTTAGAATTCTTCCCTACCTTATTCCTGTGCTGAGATACAGGCTGCTCCAACCTGCTGTAAAATGCTTGATTTCGAGAGTGAGCGAAACTAATGAAAACATTGTTGGGGTAAAAACCTAAAGGGAAAGACCTAGCACCAAATCCAATTTGCCATCTGATCTAACTTCTGGAGGCAGTCAAAATGATCCTTAGAATTCTTCCCTACCTTATTGTTGTGCTGAGATACAGGCTGCTCCAACCTGCTGTAAAATGCTTGATTTCGAGAGTGAGCGAAACTAATGAAAACATTGTTGGGGTAAAACCTAAAGGGAAAGACCTAGCACCAAATCCAATTTGCCATCTGATCTAACTTCTGGAGGCAGTCAAAATGATCCTTAGAATTCTTCCCTACCTTATTCCTGTGCTGAGATACAGGCTGCTCCAACCTGCTGTAAAATGCTTGATGTCGAGAGTGAGCGAAACTAATGAAAACATTGTTGGGGTAAAACCTAAAGGGAAAGACCTAGCACCAAATCCAATTTGCCATCTGATCTAACTTCTGGAGGCAGTCAAAATGATCCTTAGAATTCTTCCCTACCTTATTCCTGTGCTGAGATACAGGCTGCTCCAACCTGCTGTAAAATGCTTGATTTCGAGAGTGAGCGAAACTAATGAAAACATTGTTGGGGTAAAACCTAAAGGGAAAGACCTAGCACCAAATTGCATTGGCCATCTGATCTAACTTCTGGAGGCAGTCAAAATGATCCTTAGAATTCTTACCTACCTTATTCCTGTGCTGAGATACAGGCTGCTCCAACCTGCTGTAAAATGCTTGATTTCGAGAGTGAGCGAAACTAATGAAAACATTGTTGGGGTAAAACCTAAAGGGAAAGACCTAGCACCAAATCCAATTTGCCATCTGATCTAACTTCTGGAGGCAGTCAAAATGATCCTTAGAATTCTTCCCTACCTTATTCCTGTGCTGAGATACAGGCTGCTCCAACCTGCTGTAAAATGCTTGATTTCGAGAGTGAGCGAAACTAATGAAAAACATTGTTGGGGTAAAACCTAAAGGGAAAGACCTAGCACCAAATCCAATTTGCCATCTGATCTAACTTCTGGAGGCAGTCAAAATGATCCTTAGAATTCTTCCCTACCTTATTCCTGTGCTGAGATACAGGCTGCTCCAACCTGCTGTAAAATGCTTGATTTCGAGAGTGAGCGAAACTAATGAAAACATTGTTGGGGTAAAACCTAAAGGGAAAGACCTAGCACCAAATCCAATTTGCCATCTGATCTAACTTCTGGAGGCAGTCAAAATGATCCTTAGAATTCTTCCCTACCTTATTCCTGTGCTGAGATACAGGCTGCTCCAACCTGCTGTAAAATGCTTGATTTCGAGAGTGAGCGAAACTAATGAAAACATTGTTGGGGTAAAACCTAAAGGGAAAGACCTAGCACCAAATCCAATTTGCCATCTGTTCTAACTTCTGGAGGCAGTCAAAATGATCCTTAGAATTCTTCCCTACCTTATTCCTGTGCTGAGATACAGGCTGCTCCAACCTGCTGTAAAATGCTTGATTTCGAGAGTGAGCGAAACTAATGAAAACATTGTTGGGGTAAAACCTAAAGGGAAAGACCTAGCACCAAATTGCATTGGCCATCTGATCTAACTTCTGGAGGCAGTCAAAATGATCCTTAGAATTCTTCCCTACCTTATTCCTGTGCTGAGATACAGGCTGCTCCAACCTGCTGTAAAATGCTTGATTTCGAGAGTGAGCGAAACTAATGAAAACATTGTTGGGGTAAAACCAAAAGGGAAAGACCTAGCACCAAATCCAATTTGCCATCTGATCTAACTTCTGGAGGCAGTCAAAATGATCCTTAGAATTCTTCCCTACCTTATTCCTGTGCTGAGATACAGGCTGCTCCAACCTGCTGTAAAATGCTTGATTTCGAGAGTGAGCGAAACTAATGAAAACATTGTTGGGGTAAAACCTAAAGGGAAAGGCCTAGCACCAAATTCCATTGGCCATCTGATCTAACTTCTGGAGGCAGTCAAAATGATCCTTAGAATTCTTCCCTACCTTATTCCTGTGCTGAGATACAGGCTGCTCCAACCTGCTGTAAAATGCTTGATTTCGAGAGTGAGCGAAACTAATGAAAACATTGTTGGGGTAAAACCTAAAGGGAAAGACCTAGCACCAAATCCAATTTGCCATCTGATCTAACTTCTGGAGGCAGTCAAAATGATCCTTAGAATTCTTCCCTACCTTATTCCTGTGCTGAGATACAGGCTGCTCCAACCTGCTGTAAAATGCTTGATTTCGAGAGTGAGCGAAACTAATGAAAACATTGTTGGGGTAAAACCTAAAGGGAAAGACCTAGCACCAAATCCAATTTGCCATCTGTTCTAACTTCTGGAGGCAGTCAAAATGATCCTTAGAATTCTTCCCTACCTTATTCCTGTGCTGAGATACAGGCTGCTCCAACCTGCTGTAAAATGCTTGATTTCGAGAGTGAGCGAAACTAATGAAAACATTGTTGGGGTAAAACCTAAAGGGAAAGACCTAGCACCAAATTGCATTGGCCATCTCATCTAACTTCTGGAGGCAGTCAAAATGATCCTTAGAATTCTTCCCTACCTTATTCCTGTGCTGAGATACAGGCTGCTCCAACCTGCTGTAAAATGCTTGATTTCGAGAGTGAGCGAAACTAATGAAAACATTGTTGGGGTAAAACCTAAAGGGAAAGACCTAGCACCAAATCCAATTTGCCATCTGATCTAACTTCTGGAGGCAGTCAAAATGATCCTTAGAATTCTTCCCTACCTTATTGTTGTGCTGAGATACAGGCTGCTCCAACCTGCTGTAAAATGCTTGATTTCGAGAGTGAGCGAAACTAATGAAAACATTGTTGGGGTAAAACCTAAAGGGAAAGACCTAGCACCAAATCCAATTTGCCATCTGATCTAACTTCTGGAGGCAGTCAAAATGATCCTTAGAATTCTTCCCTACCTTATTCCTGTGCTGAGATACAGGCTGCTCCAACCTGCTGTAAAATGCTTGATTTCGAGAGTGAGCGAAACTAATGAAAACATTGTTGGGGTAAAACCTAAAGGGAAAGACCTAGCACCAAATCCAATTTGCCATCTGATCTAACTTCTGGAGGCAGTCAAAATGAGTATTTGAATTCTTCCCTACCTTATTCCTGTGCTGAGATACAGGCTGCTCCAACCTGCTGTAAAATGCTTGATTTCGAGAGTGAGCGAAACTAATGAAAACATTGTTGGGGTAAAACCTAAAGGGAAAGACCTAGCACCAAATCCAATTTGCCATCTGATCTAACTTCTGGAGGCAGTCAAAATGATCCTTAGAATTCTTCCCTACCTTATTCCTGTGCTGAGATACAGGCTGCTCCAACCTGCTGTAAAATGCTTGATTTCGAGAGTGAGCGAAACTAATGAAAACATTGTTGGGGTAAAACCTAAAGGGAAAGACCTAGCACCAAATCCAATTTGCCATCTGATCTAACTTCTGGAGGCAGTCAAAATGATCCTTAGAATTCTTCCCTACCTTATTCCTGTGCTGAGATACAGGCTGCTCCAACCTGCTGTAAAATGCTTGATTTCGAGAGTGAGCGAAACTAATGAAAACATTGTTGGGGTAAAACCTAAAGGGAAAGACCTAGCACCAAATCCAATTTGCCATCTGATCTAACTTCTGGAGGCAGTCAAAATGATCCTTAGAATTCTTCCCTACCTTATTCCTGTGCTGAGATACAGGCTGCTCCAACCTGCTGTAAAATGCTTGATTTCGAGAGTGAGCGAAACTAATGAAAACATTGTTGGGGTAAAACCTAAAGGGAAAGACCTAGCACCAAATCCAATTTGCCATCTGATCTAACTTCTGGAGGCAGTCAAAATGATCCTTAGAATTCTTCCCTACCTTATTCCTGTGCTGAGATACAGGCTGCTCCAACCTGCTGTAAAATGCTTGATTTCGAGAGTGAGCGAAACTAATGAAAACATTGTTGGGGTAAAACCTAAAGGGAAAGACCTAGCACCAAATCCAATTTGCCATCTGATCTAACTTCTGGAGGCAGTCAAAATGATCCTTAGAATTCTTCCCTACCTTATTCCTGTGCTGAGATACAGGCTGCTCCAACCTGCTGTAAAATGCTTGATTTCGAGAGTGAGCGAAACTAATGAAAACATTGTTGGGGTAAAACCTAAAGGGAAAGACCTAGCACCAAATCCAATTTGCCATCTGATCTAACTTCTGGAGGCAGTCAAAATGAGTATTTGAATTCTTCCCTACCTTATTCCTGTGCTGAGATACAGGCTGCTCCAACCTGCTGTAAAATGCTTGATTTCGAGAGTGAGCGAAACTAATGAAAACATTGTTGGGGTAAAACCTAAAGGGAAAGACCTAGCACCAAATCCAATTTGCCATCTGTTCTAACTTCTGGAGGCAGTCAAAATGATCCTTAGAATTCTTCCCTACCTTATTCCTGTGCTGAGATACAGGCTGCTCCAACCTGCTGTAAAATGCTTGATTTCGAGAGTGAGCGAAACTAATGAAAACATTGTTGGGGTAAAACCTAAAGGGAAAGACCTAGCACCAAATTGCATTGGCCATCTGATCTAACTTCTGGAGGCAGTCAAAATGTTCCTTAGAATTCTTCCCTACCTTATTCCTGTGCTGAGATACAGGCTGCTCCAACCTGCTGTAAAATGCTTGATTTCGAGAGTGAGCGAAACTAATGAAAACATTGTTGGGGTAAAACCAAAAGGGAAAGACCTAGCACCAAATTGCATTGGCCATCTGATCTAACTTCTGGAGGCAGTCAAAATGATCCTTAGAATTCTTCCCTACCTTATTCCTGTGCTGAGATACAGGCTGCTCCAACCTGCTGTAAAATGCTTGATTTCGAGAGTGAGCGAAACTAATGAAAACATTGTTGGGGTAAAACCTAAAGGGAAAGGCCTAGCACCAAATTCCATTGGCCATCTGATCTAACTTCTGGAGGCAGTCAAAATGAGTATTTGAATTCTTCCCTACCTTATTCCTGTGCTGAGATACAGGCTGCTCCAACCTGCTGTAAAATGCTTGATTTCGAGAGTGAGCGAAACTAATGAAAACATTGTTGGGGTAAAACCTAAAGGGAAAGACCTAGCACCAAATCCAATTTGCCATCTGATCTAACTTCTGGAGGCAGTCAAAATGATCCTTAGAATTCTTCCCTACCTTATTCCTGTGCTGAGATACAGGCTGCTCCAACCTGCTGTAAAATGCTTGATTTCGAGAGTGAGCGAAACTAATGAAAACATTGTTGGGGTAAAACCTAAAGGGAAAGACCTAGCACCAAATCCAATTTGCCATCTGATCTAACTTCTGGAGGCAGTCAAAATGAGTATTTGAATTCTTCCCTACCTTATTCCTGTGCTGAGATACAGGCTGCTCCAACCTGCTGTAAAATGCTTGATTTCGAGAGTGAGCGAAACTAATGAAAACATTGTTGGGGTAAAACCTAAAGGGAAAGACCTAGCACCAAATCCAATTTGCCATCTGTTCTAACTTCTGGAGGCAGTCAAAATGATCCTTAGAATTCTTCCCTACCTTATTCCTGTGCTGAGATACAGGCTGCTCCAACCTGCTGTAAAATGCTTGATTTCGAGAGTGAGCGAAACTAATGAAAACATTGTTGGGGTAAAACCTAAAGGGAAAGACCTAGCACCAAATTGCATTGGCCATCTCATCTAACTTCTGGAGGCAGTCAAAATGATCCTTAGAATTCTTCCCTACCTTATTCCTGTGCTGAGATACAGGCTGCTCCAACCTGCTGTAAAATGCTTGATTTCGAGAGTGAGCGAAACTAATGAAAACATTGTTGGGGTAAAACCTAAAGGGAAAGACCTAGCACCAAATTGCATTGGCCATCTGATCTAACTTCTGGAGGCAGTCAAAATGATCCTTAGAATTCTTCCCTACCTTATTCCTGTGCTGAGATACAGGCTGCTCCAACCTGCTGTAAAATGCTTGATTTCGAGAGTGAGCGAAACTAATGAAAACATTGTTGGGGTAAAACCTAAAGGGAAAGACCTAGCACCAAATCCAATTTGCCATCTGTTCTAACTTCTGGAGGCAGTCAAAATGATCCTTAGAATTCTTCCCTACCTTATTCCTGTGCTGAGATACAGGCTGCTCCAACCTGCTGTAAAATGCTTGATTTCGAGAGTGAGCGAAACTAATGAAAACATTGTTGGGGTAAAACCTAAAGGGAAAGACCTAGCACCAAATCCAATTTGCCATCTGATCTAACTTCTGGAGGCAGTCAAAATGATCCTTAGAATTCTTCCCTACCTTATTCCTGTGCTGAGATACAGGCTGCTCCAACCTGCTGTAAAATGCTTGATTTCGAGAGTGAGCGAAACTAATGAAAACATTGTTGGGGTAAAACCTAAAGGGAAAGACCTAGCACCAAATCCAATTTGCCATCTGATCTAACTTCTGGAGGCAGTCAAAATGATCCTTAGAATTCTTCCCTACCTTATTCCTGTGCTGAGATACAGGCTGCTCCAACCTGCTGTAAAATGCTTGATGTCGAGAGTGAGCGAAACTAATGAAAACATTGTTGGGGTAAAACCTAAAGGGAAAGACCTAGCACCAAATCCAATTTGCCATCTGATCTAACTTCTGGAGGCAGTCAAAATGATCCTTAGAATTCTTCCCTACCTTATTCCTGTGCTGAGATACAGGCTGCTCCAACCTGCTGTAAAATGCTTGATTTCGAGAGTGAGCGAAACTAATGAAAACATTGTTGGGGTAAAACCTAAAGGGAAAGACCTAGCACCAAATTGCATTGGCCATCTGATCTAACTTCTGGAGGCAGTCAAAATGATCCTTAGAATTCTTACCTACCTTATTCCTGTGCTGAGATACAGGCTGCTCCAACCTGCTGTAAAATGCTTGATTTCGAGAGTGAGCGAAACTAATGAAAACATTGTTGGGGTAAAACCTAAAGGGAAAGACCTAGCACCAAATCCAATTTGCCATCTGATCTAACTTCTGGAGGCAGTCAAAATGATCCTTAGAATTCTTCCCTACCTTATTCCTGTGCTGAGATACAGGCTGCTCCAACCTGCTGTAAAATGCTTGATTTCGAGAGTGAGCGAAACTAATGAAAACATTGTTGGGGTAAAACCTAAAGGGAAAGACCTAGCACCAAATCCAATTTGCCATCTGATCTAACTTCTGGAGGCAGTCAAAATGATCCTTAGAATTCTTCCCTACCTTATTCCTGTGCTGAGATACAGGCTGCTCCAACCTGCTGTAAAATGCTTGATTTCGAGAGTGAGCGAAACTAATGAAAACATTGTTGGGGTAAAACCTAAAGGGAAAGACCTAGCACCAAATCCAATTTGCCATCTGTTCTAACTTCTGGAGGCAGTCAAAATGATCCTTAGAATTCTTCCCTACCTTATTCCTGTGCTGAGATACAGGCTGCTCCAACCTGCTGTAAAATGCTTGATTTCGAGAGTGAGCGAAACTAATGAAAACATTGTTGGGGTAAAACCTAAAGGGAAAGACCTAGCACCAAATTGCATTGGCCATCTGATCTAACTTCTGGAGGCAGTCAAAATGATCCTTAGAATTCTTCCCTACCTTATTCCTGTGCTGAGATACAGGCTGCTCCAACCTGCTGTAAAATGCTTGATTTCGAGAGTGAGCGAAACTAATGAAAACATTGTTGGGGTAAAACCAAAAGGGAAAGACCTAGCACCAAATCCAATTTGCCATCTGATCTAACTTCTGGAGGCAGTCAAAATGATCCTTAGAATTCTTCCCTACCTTATTCCTGTGCTGAGATACAGGCTGCTCCAACCTGCTGTAAAATGCTTGATTTCGAGAGTGAGCGAAACTAATGAAAACATTGTTGGGGTAAAACCTAAAGGGAAAGGCCTAGCACCAAATTCCATTGGCCATCTGATCTAACTTCTGGAGGCAGTCAAAATGATCCTTAGAATTCTTCCCTACCTTATTCCTGTGCTGAGATACAGGCTGCTCCAACCTGCTGTAAAATGCTTGATTTCGAGAGTGAGCGAAACTAATGAAAACATTGTTGGGGTAAAACCTAAAGGGAAAGACCTAGCACCAAATCCAATTTGCCATCTGATCTAACTTCTGGAGGCAGTCAAAATGATCCTTAGAATTCTTCCCTACCTTATTCCTGTGCTGAGATACAGGCTGCTCCAACCTGCTGTAAAATGCTTGATTTCGAGAGTGAGCGAAACTAATGAAAACATTGTTGGGGTAAAACCTAAAGGGAAAGACCTAGCACCAAATCCAATTTGCCATCTGTTCTAACTTCTGGAGGCAGTCAAAATGATCCTTAGAATTCTTCCCTACCTTATTCCTGTGCTGAGATACAGGCTGCTCCAACCTGCTGTAAAATGCTTGATTTCGAGAGTGAGCGAAACTAATGAAAACATTGTTGGGGTAAAACCTAAAGGGAAAGACCTAGCACCAAATTGCATTGGCCATCTCATCTAACTTCTGGAGGCAGTCAAAATGATCCTTAGAATTCTTCCCTACCTTATTCCTGTGCTGAGATACAGGCTGCTCCAACCTGCTGTAAAATGCTTGATTTCGAGAGTGAGCGAAACTAATGAAAACATTGTTGGGGTAAAACCTAAAGGGAAAGACCTAGCACCAAATCCAATTTGCCATCTGATCTAACTTCTGGAGGCAGTCAAAATGATCCTTAGAATTCTTCCCTACCTTATTGTTGTGCTGAGATACAGGCTGCTCCAACCTGCTGTAAAATGCTTGATTTCGAGAGTGAGCGAAACTAATGAAAACATTGTTGGGGTAAAACCTAAAGGGAAAGACCTAGCACCAAATCCAATTTGCCATCTGATCTAACTTCTGGAGGCAGTCAAAATGATCCTTAGAATTCTTCCCTACCTTATTCCTGTGCTGAGATACAGGCTGCTCCAACCTGCTGTAAAATGCTTGATTTCGAGAGTGAGCGAAACTAATGAAAACATTGTTGGGGTAAAACCTAAAGGGAAAGACCTAGCACCAAATCCAATTTGCCATCTGATCTAACTTCTGGAGGCAGTCAAAATGAGTATTTGAATTCTTCCCTACCTTATTCCTGTGCTGAGATACAGGCTGCTCCAACCTGCTGTAAAATGCTTGATTTCGAGAGTGAGCGAAACTAATGAAAACATTGTTGGGGTAAAACCTAAAGGGAAAGACCTAGCACCAAATCCAATTTGCCATCTGATCTAACTTCTGGAGGCAGTCAAAATGATCCTTAGAATTCTTCCCTACCTTATTCCTGTGCTGAGATACAGGCTGCTCCAACCTGCTGTAAAATGCTTGATTTCGAGAGTGAGCGAAACTAATGAAAACATTGTTGGGGTAAAACCTAAAGGGAAAGACCTAGCACCAAATCCAATTTGCCATCTGATCTAACTTCTGGAGGCAGTCAAAATGATCCTTAGAATTCTTCCCTACCTTATTCCTGTGCTGAGATACAGGCTGCTCCAACCTGCTGTAAAATGCTTGATTTCGAGAGTGAGCGAAACTAATGAAAACATTGTTGGGGTAAAACCTAAAGGGAAAGACCTAGCACCAAATCCAATTTGCCATCTGATCTAACTTCTGGAGGCAGTCAAAATGATCCTTAGAATTCTTCCCTACCTTATTCCTGTGCTGAGATACAGGCTGCTCCAACCTGCTGTAAAATGCTTGATTTCGAGAGTGAGCGAAACTAATGAAAACATTGTTGGGGTAAAACCTAAAGGGAAAGACCTAGCACCAAATCCAATTTGCCATCTGATCTAACTTCTGGAGGCAGTCAAAATGATCCTTAGAATTCTTCCCTACCTTATTCCTGTGCTGAGATACAGGCTGCTCCAACCTGCTGTAAAATGCTTGATTTCGAGAGTGAGCGAAACTAATGAAAACATTGTTGGGGTAAAACCTAAAGGGAAAGACCTAGCACCAAATCCAATTTGCCATCTGATCTAACTTCTGGAGGCAGTCAAAATGATCCTTAGAATTCTTCCCTACCTTATTCCTGTGCTGAGATACAGGCTGCTCCAACCTGCTGTAAAATGCTTGATTTCGAGAGTGAGCGAAACTAATGAAAACATTGTTGGGGTAAAACCTAAAGGGAAAGACCTAGCACCAAATCCAATTTGCCATCTGATCTAACTTCTGGAGGCAGTCAAAATGAGTATTTGAATTCTTCCCTACCTTATTCCTGTGCTGAGATACAGGCTGCTCCAACCTGCTGTAAAATGCTTGATTTCGAGAGTGAGCGAAACTAATGAAAACATTGTTGGGGTAAAACCTAAAGGGAAAGACCTAGCACCAAATCCAATTTGCCATCTGTTCTAACTTCTGGAGGCAGTCAAAATGATCCTTAGAATTCTTCCCTACCTTATTCCTGTGCTGAGATACAGGCTGCTCCAACCTGCTGTAAAATGCTTGATTTCGAGAGTGAGCGAAACTAATGAAAACATTGTTGGGGTAAAACCTAAAGGGAAAGACCTAGCACCAAATTGCATTGGCCATCTGATCTAACTTCTGGAGGCAGTCAAAATGTTCCTTAGAATTCTTCCCTACCTTATTCCTGTGCTGAGATACAGGCTGCTCCAACCTGCTGTAAAATGCTTGATTTCGAGAGTGAGCGAAACTAATGAAAACATTGTTGGGGTAAAACCAAAAGGGAAAGACCTAGCACCAAATTGCATTGGCCATCTGATCTAACTTCTGGAGGCAGTCAAAATGATCCTTAGAATTCTTCCCTACCTTATTCCTGTGCTGAGATACAGGCTGCTCCAACCTGCTGTAAAATGCTTGATTTCGAGAGTGAGCGAAACTAATGAAAACATTGTTGGGGTAAAACCTAAAGGGAAAGGCCTAGCACCAAATTCCATTGGCCATCTGATCTAACTTCTGGAGGCAGTCAAAATGAGTATTTGAATTCTTCCCTACCTTATTCCTGTGCTGAGATACAGGCTGCTCCAACCTGCTGTAAAATGCTTGATTTCGAGAGTGAGCGAAACTAATGAAAACATTGTTGGGGTAAAACCTAAAGGGAAAGACCTAGCACCAAATCCAATTTGCCATCTGATCTAACTTCTGGAGGCAGTCAAAATGATCCTTAGAATTCTTCCCTACCTTATTCCTGTGCTGAGATACAGGCTGCTCCAACCTGCTGTAAAATGCTTGATTTCGAGAGTGAGCGAAACTAATGAAAACATTGTTGGGGTAAAACCTAAAGGGAAAGACCTAGCACCAAATCCAATTTGCCATCTGATCTAACTTCTGGAGGCAGTCAAAATGAGTATTTGAATTCTTCCCTACCTTATTCCTGTGCTGAGATACAGGCTGCTCCAACCTGCTGTAAAATGCTTGATTTCGAGAGTGAGCGAAACTAATGAAAACATTGTTGGGGTAAAACCTAAAGGGAAAGACCTAGCACCAAATCCAATTTGCCATCTGTTCTAACTTCTGGAGGCAGTCAAAATGATCCTTAGAATTCTTCCCTACCTTATTCCTGTGCTGAGATACAGGCTGCTCCAACCTGCTGTAAAATGCTTGATTTCGAGAGTGAGCGAAACTAATGAAAACATTGTTGGGGTAAAACCTAAAGGGAAAGACCTAGCACCAAATTGCATTGGCCATCTCATCTAACTTCTGGAGGCAGTCAAAATGATCCTTAGAATTCTTCCCTACCTTATTCCTGTGCTGAGATACAGGCTGCTCCAACCTGCTGTAAAATGCTTGATTTCGAGAGTGAGCGAAACTAATGAAAACATTGTTGGGGTAAAACCTAAAGGGAAAGACCTAGCACCAAATTGCATTGGCCATCTGATCTAACTTCTGGAGGCAGTAAAAATGATCCTTAGAATTCTTCCCTACCTTATTCCTGTGCTGAGATACAGGCTGCTCCAACCTGCTGTAAAATGCTTGATTTCGAGAGTGAGCGAAACTAATGAAAACATTGTTGGGGTAAAACCTAAAGGGAAAGACCTAGCACCAAATCCAATTTGCCATCTGATCTAACTTCTGGAGGCAGTCAAAATGATCCTTAGAATTCTTCCCTACCTTATTCCTGTGCTGAGATACAGGCTGCTCCAACCTGCTGTAAAATGCTTGATTTCGAGAGTGAGCGAAACTAATGAAAACATTGTTGGGGTAAAACCTAAAGGGAAAGACCTAGCACCAAATCCAATTTGCCATCTGTTCTAACTTCTGGAGGCAGTCAAAATGATCCTTAGAATTCTTCCCTACCTTATTCCTGTGCTGAGATACAGGCTGCTCCAACCTGCTGTAAAATGCTTGATTTCGAGAGTGAGCGAAACTAATGAAAACATTGTTGGGGTAAAACCTAAAGGGAAAGACCTAGCACCAAATTGCATTGGCCATCTCATCTAACTTCTGGAGGCAGTCAAAATGATCCTTAGAATTCTTCCCTACCTTATTCCTGTGCTGAGATACAGGCTGCTCCAACCTGCTGTAAAATGCTTGATTTCGAGAGTGAGCGAAACTAATGAAAACATTGTTGGGGTAAAACCTAAAGGGAAAGACCTAGCACCAAATCCAATTTGCCATCTGATCTAACTTCTGGAGGCAGTCAAAATGATCCTTAGAATTCTTCCCTACCTTATTCCTGTGCTGAGATACAGGCTGCTCCAACCTGCTGTAAAATGCTTGATTTCGAGAGTGAGCGAAACTAATGAAAACATTGTTGGGGTAAAACCTAAAGGGAAAGACCTAGCACCAAATCCAATTTGCCATCTGATCTAACTTCTGGAGGCAGTCAAAATGATCCTTAGAATTCTTCCCTACCTTATTCCTGTGCTGAGATACAGGCTGCTCCAACCTGCTGTAAAATGCTTGATTTCGAGAGTGAGCGAAACTAATGAAAAACATTGTTGGGGTAAAACCTAAAGGGAAAGACCTAGCACCAAATCCAATTTGCCATCTGATCTAACTTCTGGAGGCAGTCAAAATGAGTATTTGAATTCTTCCCTACCTTATTCCTGTGCTGAGATACAGGCTGCTCCAACCTGCTGTAAAATGCTTGATTTCGAGAGTGAGCGAAACTAATGAAAACATTGTTGGGGTAAAACCTAAAGGGAAAGACCTAGCACCAAATCCAATTTGCCATCTGATCTAACTTCTGGAGGCAGTCAAAATGATCCTTAGAATTCTTCCCTACCTTATTCCTGTGCTGAGATACAGGCTGCTCCAACCTGCTGTAAAATGCTTGATTTCGAGAGTGAGCGAAACTAATGAAAACATTGTTGGGGTAAAACCTAAAGGGAAAGACCTAGCACCAAATCCAATTTGCCATCTGATCTAACTTCTGGAGGCAGTCAAAATGATCCTTAGAATTCTTCCCTACCTTATTCCTGTGCTGAGATACAGGCTGCTCCAACCTGCTGTAAAATGCTTGATTTCGAGAGTGAGCGAAACTAATGAAAACATTGTTGGGGTAAAACCTAAAGGGAAAGACCTAGCACCAAATCCAATTTGCCATCTGATCTAACTTCTGGAGGCAGTCAAAATGATCCTTAGAACTCTTCCCTACCTTATTCCTGTGCTGAGATACAGGCTGCTCCAACCTGCTGTAAAATGCTTGATTTCGAGAGTGAGCGAAACTAATGAAAACATTGTTGGGGTAAAACCTAAAGGGAAAGACCTAGCACCAAATTGCATTGGCCATCTGATCTAACTTCTGGAGGCAGTCAAATGATCCTTAGAATTCTTCCCTACCTTATTCCTGTGCTGAGATACAGGCTGCTCCAACCTGCTGTAAAATGCTTGATTTCGAGAGTGAGCGAAACTAATGAAAACATTGTTGGGGTAAAACCAAAAGGGAAAGACCTAGCACCAAATCCAATTTGCCATCTGATCTAACTTCTGGAGGCAGTCAAAATGATCCTTAGAATTCTTCCCTACCTTATTCCTGTGCTGAGATACAGGCTGCTCCAACCTGCTGTAAAATGCTTGATTTCGAGAGTGAGCGAAACTAATGAAAACATTGTTGGGGTAAAACCTAAAGGGAAAGACCTAGCACCAAATTGCATTGGCCATCTCATCTAACTTCTGGAGGCAGTCAAAATGATCCTTAGAATTCTTCCCTACCTTATTCCTGTGCTGAGATACAGGCTGCTCCAACCTGCTGTAAAATGCTTGATTTCGAGAGTGAGCGAAACTAATGAAAACATTGTTGGGGTAAAACCTAAAGGGAAAGACCTAGCACCAAATTGCATTGGCCATCTCATCTAACTTCTGGAGGCAGTCAAAATGATCCTTAGAATTCTTCCCTACCTTATTCCTGTGCTGAGATACAGGCTGCTCCAACCTGCTGTAAAATGCTTGATTTCGAGAGTGAGCGAAACTAATGAAAACATTGTTGGGGTAAAACCTAAAGGGAAAGACCTAGCACCAAATTGCATTGGCCATCTGATCTAACTTCTGGAGGCAGTAAAAATGATCCTTAGAATTCTTCCCTACCTTATTCCTGTGCTGAGATACAGGCTGCTCCAACCTGCTGTAAAATGCTTGATTTCGAGAGTGAGCGAAACTAATGAAAACATTGTTGGGGTAAAACCTAAAGGGAAAGACCTAGCACCAAATCCAATTTGCCATCTGATCTAACTTCTGGAGGCAGTCAAAATGATCCTTAGAATTCTTCCCTACCTTATTCCTGTGCTGAGATACAGGCTGCTCCAACCTGCTGTAAAATGCTTGATTTCGAGAGTGAGCGAAACTAATGAAAACATTGTTGGGGTAAAACCTAAAGGGAAAGACCTAGCACCAAATCCAATTTGCCATCTGATCTAACTTCTGGAGGCAGTCAAAATGAGTATTTGAATTCTTCCCTACCTTATTCCTGTGCTGAGATACAGGCTGCTCCAACCTGCTGTAAAATGCTTGATTTCGAGAGTGAGCGAAACTAATGAAAACATTGTTGGGGTAAAACCTAAAGGGAAAGACCTAGCACCAAATCCAATTTGCCATCTGATCTAACTTCTGGAGGCAGTCAAAATGATCCTTAGAATTCTTCCCTACCTTATTCCTGTGCTGAGATACAGGCTGCTCCAACCTGCTGTAAAATGCTTGATTTCGAGAGTGAGCGAAACTAATGAAAACATTGTTGGGGTAAAACCTAAAGGGAAAGACCTAGCACCAAATCCAATTTGCCATCTGATCTAACTTCTGGAGGCAGTCAAAATGATCCTTAGAATTCTTCCCTACCTTATTCCTGTGCTGAGATACAGGCTGCTCCAACCTGCTGTAAAATGCTTGATTTCGAGAGTGAGCGAAACTAATGAAAACATTGTTGGGGTAAAACCTAAAGGGAAAGACCTAGCACCAAATCCAATTTGCCATCTGATCTAACTTCTGGAGGCAGTCAAAATGATCCTTAGAATTCTTCCCTACCTTATTCCTGTGCTGAGATACAGGCTGCTCCAACCTGCTGTAAAATGCTTGATTTCGAGAGTGAGCGAAACTAATGAAAACATTGTTGGGGTAAAACCTAAAGGGAAAGACCTAGCACCAAATCCAATTTGCCATCTGATCTAACTTCTGGAGGCAGTCAAAATGAGTATTTGAATTCTTCCCTACCTTATTCCTGTGCTGAGATACAGGCTGCTCCAACCTGCTGTAAAATGCTTGATTTCGAGAGTGAGCGAAACTAATGAAAACATTGTTGGGGTAAAACCTAAAGGGAAAGACCTAGCACCAAATCCAATTTGCCATCTGATCTAACTTCTGGAGGCAGTCAAAATGATCCTTAGAATTCTTCCCTACCTTATTCCTGTGCTGAGATACAGGCTGCTCCAACCTGCTGTAAAATGCTTGATTTCGAGAGTGAGCGAAACTAATGAAAACATTGTTGGGGTAAAACCTAAAGGGAAAGACCTAGCACCAAATCCAATTTGCCATCTGATCTAACTTCTGGAGGCAGTCAAAATGATCCTTAGAATTCTTCCCTACCTTATTCCTGTGCTGAGATACAGGCTGCTCCAACCTGCTGTAAAATGCTTGATTTCGAGAGTGAGCGAAACTAATGAAAACATTGTTGGGGTAAAACCTAAAGGGAAAGACCTAGCACCAAATCCAATTTGCCATCTGATCTAACTTCTGGAGGCAGTCAAAATGATCCTTAGAACTCTTCCCTACCTTATTCCTGTGCTGAGATACAGGCTGCTCCAACCTGCTGTAAAATGCTTGATTTCGAGAGTGAGCGAAACTAATGAAAACATTGTTGGGGTAAAACCTAAAGGGAAAGACCTAGCACCAAATTGCATTGGCCATCTGATCTAACTTCTGGAGGCAGTCAAAATGATCCTTAGAATTCTTCCCTACCTTATTCCTGTGCTGAGATACAGGCTGCTCCAACCTGCTGTAAAATGCTTGATTTCGAGAGTGAGCGAAACTAATGAAAACATTGTTGGGGTAAAACCAAAAGGGAAAGACCTAGCACCAATCCAATTTGCCATCTGATCTAACTTCTGGAGGCAGTCAAAATGATCCTTAGAATTCTTCCCTACCTTATTCCTGTGCTGAGATACAGGCTGCTCCAACCTGCTGTAAAATGCTTGATTTCGAGAGTGAGCGAAACTAATGAAAACATTGTTGGGGTAAAACCTAAAGGGAAAGACCTAGCACCAAATTGCATTGGCCATCTCATCTAACTTCTGGAGGCAGTCAAAATGATCCTTAGAATTCTTCCCTACCTTATTCCTGTGCTGAGATACAGGCTGCTCCAACCTGCTGTAAAATGCTTGATTTCGAGAGTGAGCGAAACTAATGAAAACATTGTTGGGGTAAAACCTAAAGGGAAAGACCTAGCACCAAATTGCATTGGCCATCTGATCTAACTTCTGGAGGCAGTCAAAATGATCCTTAGAATTCTTCCCTACCTTATTCCTGTGCTGAGATACAGGCTGCTCCAACCTGCTGTAAAATGCTTGATTTCGAGAGTGAGCGAAACTAATGAAAACATTGTTGGGGTAAAACCTAAAGGGAAAGACCTAGCACCAAATCCAATTTGCCATCTGATCTAACTTCTGGAGGCAGTCAAAATGATCCTTAGAATTCTTCCCTACCTTATTCCTGTGCTGAGATACAGGCTGCTCCAACCTGCTGTAAAATGCTTGATTTCGAGAGTGAGCGAAACTAATGAAAACATTGTTGGGGTAAAACCTAAAGGGAAAGACCTAGCACCAAATCCAATTTGCCATCTGATCTAACTTCTGGAGGCAGTCAAAATGAGTATTTGAATTCTTCCCTACCTTATTCCTGTGCTGAGATACAGGCTGCTCCAACCTGCTGTAAAATGCTTGATTTCGAGAGTGAGCGAAACTAATGAAAACATTGTTGGGGTAAAACCTAAAGGGAAAGACCTAGCACCAAATCCAATTTGCCATCTGATCTAACTTCTGGAGGCAGTCAAAATGATCCTTAGAATTCTTCCCTACCTTATTCCTGTGCTGAGATACAGGCTGCTCCAACCTGCTGTAAAATGCTTGATTTCGAGAGTGAGCGAAACTAATGAAAACATTGTTGGGGTAAAACCTAAAGGGAAAGACCTAGCACCAAATCCAATTTGCCATCTGATCTAACTTCTGGAGGCAGTCAAAATGATCCTTAGAATTCTTCCCTACCTTATTCCTGTGCTGAGATACAGGCTGCTCCAACCTGCTGTAAAATGCTTGATTTCGAGAGTGAGCGAAACTAATGAAAACATTGTTGGGGTAAAACCTAAAGGGAAAGACCTAGCACCAAATCCAATTTGCCATCTGATCTAACTTCTGGAGGCAGTCAAAATGATCCTTAGAACTCTTCCCTACCTTATTCCTGTGCTGAGATACAGGCTGCTCCAACCTGCTGTAAAATGCTTGATTTCGAGAGTGAGCGAAACTAATGAAAACATTGTTGGGGTAAAACCTAAAGGGAAAGACCTAGCACCAAATTGCATTGGCCATCTGATCTAACTTCTGGAGGCAGTCAAAATGATCCTTAGAATTCTTCCCTACCTTATTCCTGTGCTGAGATACAGGCTGCTCCAACCTGCTGTAAAATGCTTGATTTCGAGAGTGAGCGAAACTAATGAAAACATTGTTGGGGTAAAACCAAAAGGGAAAGACCTAGCACCAAATCCAATTTGCCATCTGATCTAACTTCTGGAGGCAGTCAAAATGATCCTTAGAATTCTTCCCTACCTTATTCCTGTGCTGAGATACAGGCTGCTCCAACCTGCTGTAAAATGCTTGATTTCGAGAGTGAGCGAAACTAATGAAAACATTGTTGGGGTAAAACCTAAAGGGAAAGACCTAGCACCAAATTGCATTGGCCATCTCATCTAACTTCTGGAGGCAGTCAAAATGATCCTTAGAATTCTTCCCTACCTTATTCCTGTGCTGAGATACAGGCTGCTCCAACCTGCTGTAAAATGCTTGATTTCGAGAGTGAGCGAAACTAATGAAAACATTGTTGGGGTAAAACCTAAAGGGAAAGACCTAGCACCAAATTGCATTGGCCATCTCATCTAACTTCTGGAGGCAGTCAAAATGATCCTTAGAATTCTTCCCTACCTTATTCCTGTGCTGAGATACAGGCTGCTCCAACCTGCTGTAAAATGCTTGATTTCGAGAGTGAGCGAAACTAATGAAAACATTGTTGGGGTAAAACCTAAAGGGAAAGACCTAGCACCAAATTGCATTGGCCATCTGATCTAACTTCTGGAGGCAGTAAAAATGATCCTTAGAATTCTTCCCTACCTTATTCCTGTGCTGAGATACAGGCTGCTCCAACCTGCTGTAAAATGCTTGATTTCGAGAGTGAGCGAAACTAATGAAAACATTGTTGGGGTAAAACCTAAAGGGAAAGACCTAGCACCAAATCCAATTTGCCATCTGATCTAACTTCTGGAGGCAGTCAAAATGATCCTTAGAATTCTTCCCTACCTTATTCCTGTGCTGAGATACAGGCTGCTCCAACCTGCTGTAAAATGCTTGATTTCGAGAGTGAGCGAAACTAATGAAAACATTGTTGGGGTAAAACCTAAAGGGAAAGACCTAGCACCAAATCCAATTTGCCATCTGATCTAACTTCTGGAGGCAGTCAAAATGAGTATTTGAATTCTTCCCTACCTTATTCCTGTGCTGAGATACAGGCTGCTCCAACCTGCTGTAAAATGCTTGATTTCGAGAGTGAGCGAAACTAATGAAAACATTGTTGGGGTAAAACCTAAAGGGAAAGACCTAGCACCAAATCCAATTTGCCATCTGATCTAACTTCTGGAGGCAGTCAAAATGATCCTTAGAATTCTTCCCTACCTTATTCCTGTGCTGAGATACAGGCTGCTCCAACCTGCTGTAAAATGCTTGATTTCGAGAGTGAGCGAAACTAATGAAAAACATTGTTGGGGTAAAACCTAAAGGGAAAGACCTAGCACCAAATCCAATTTGCCATCTGATCTAACTTCTGGAGGCAGTCAAAATGATCCTTAGAATTCTTCCCTACCTTATTCCTGTGCTGAGATACAGGCTGCTCCAACCTGCTGTAAAATGCTTGATTTCGAGAGTGAGCGAAACTAATGAAAACATTGTTGGGGTAAAACCTAAAGGGAAAGACCTAGCACCAAATCCAATTTGCCATCTGATCTAACTTCTGGAGGCAGTCAAAATGATCCTTAGAATTCTTCCCTACCTTATTCCTGTGCTGAGATACAGGCTGCTCCAACCTGCTGTAAAATGCTTGATTTCGAGAGTGAGCGAAACTAATGAAAACATTGTTGGGGTAAAACCTAAAGGGAAAGACCTAGCACCAAATCCAATTTGCCATCTGATCTAACTTCTGGAGGCAGTCAAAATGAGTATTTGAATTCTTCCCTACCTTATTCCTGTGCTGAGATACAGGCTGCTCCAACCTGCTGTAAAATGCTTGATTTCGAGAGTGAGCGAAACTAATGAAAACATTGTTGGGGTAAAACCTAAAGGGAAAGGACCTAGCACCAAATCCAATTTGCCATCTGTTCTAACTTCTGGAGGCAGTCAAAATGATCCTTAGAATTCTTCCCTACCTTATTCCTGTGCTGAGATACAGGCTGCTCCAACCTGCTGTAAAATGCTTGATTTCGAGAGTGAGCGAAACTAATGAAAACATTGTTGGGGTAAAACCTAAAGGGAAAGACCTAGCACCAAATCCAATTTGCCATCTGATCTAACTTCTGGAGGCAGTCAAAATGATCCTTAGAATTCTTCCCTACCTTATTCCTGTGCTGAGATACAGGCTGCTCCAACCTGCTGTAAAATGCTTGATTTCGAGAGTGAGCGAAACTAATGAAAACATTGTTGGGGTAAAACCTAAAGGGAAAGACCTAGCACCAAATCCAATTTGCCATCTGATCTAACTTCTGGAGGCAGTCAAAATGATCCTTAGAACTCTTCCCTACCTTATTCCTGTGCTGAGATACAGGCTGCTCCAACCTGCTGTAAAATGCTTGATTTCGAGAGTGAGCGAAACTAATGAAAACATTGTTGGGGTAAAACCTAAAGGGAAAGACCTAGCACCAAATTGCATTGGCCATCTGATCTAACTTCTGGAGGCAGTCAAAATGATCCTTAGAATTCTTCCCTACCTTATTCCTGTGCTGAGATACAGGCTGCTCCAACCTGCTGTAAAATGCTTGATTTCGAGAGTGAGCGAAACTAATGAAAACATTGTTGGGGTAAAACCAAAAGGGAAAGACCTAGCACCAAATCCAATTTGCCATCTGATCTAACTTCTGGAGGCAGTCAAAATGATCCTTAGAATTCTTCCCTACCTTATTCCTGTGCTGAGATACAGGCTGCTCCAACCTGCTGTAAAATGCTTGATTTCGAGAGTGAGCGAAACTAATGAAAACATTGTTGGGGTAAAACCTAAAGGGAAAGACCTAGCACCAAATTGCATTGGCCATCTCATCTAACTTCTGGAGGCAGTCAAAATGATCCTTAGAATTCTTCCCTACCTTATTCCTGTGCTGAGATACAGGCTGCTCCAACCTGCTGTAAAATGCTTGATTTCGAGAGTGAGCGTAACTAATGAAAAC
>NW_027143808.1:0-47662 GCF_026170545.1 Melanerpes formicivorus
TCAGCACAGGAATAAGGTAGGGAAGAATTCTAAGGATCATTTTGACTGCCTCCAGAAGTTAGATCAGATGGCAAATTGGATTTGGTGCTAGGTCTTTCCCTTTAGGTTTTACCCCAACAATGTTTTCATTAGTTTCGCTCACTCTCGAAATCAAGCATTTTTCAGCAGGTTGGAGCAGCCTGTATCTCAGCACAGGAATAAGGTAGGGAAGAATTCTAAGGCTCATTTTGACTGCCTCCAGAAGTTAGATCAGATGGCAAATTGGATTTGGTGCTAGGTCTTTCCCTTTAGGTTTTACCCCAACAATGTTTTCATTAGTTTCGCTCACTCTCGAAATCAAGCATTTTACAGCAGGTTGGAGCAGCCTGTATCTCAGCACAGGAATAAGGTAGGGAAGAATTCTAAGGCTCATTTTGACTGCCTCCAGAAGTTAGATCAGATGGCAAATTGGATTTGGTGCTAGGTCTTTCCCTTTAGGTTTTACCCCAACAATGTTTTCATTAGTTTCGCTCACTCTCGAAATCAAGCATTTTACAGCAGGTTGGAGCAGCCTGTATCTCAGCACAGGAATAAGGTAGGGAAGAATTCTAAGGCTCATTTTGACTGCCTCCAGAAGTTAGATCAGATGGCAAATTGGATTTGGTGCTAGGTCTTTCCCTTTAGGTTTTACCCAACAATGTTTTCATTAGTTTTGCTCACTCTCGAAATCAAGCATTTTACAGCAGGTTGGAGCAGCCTGTATCTCAGCACAGGAATAAGGTAGGGAAGAATTCTAAGGCTCATTTTGACTGCCTCCAGAAGTTAGATCAGATGGCAAATTGGATTTGGTGCTAGGTCTTTCCCTTTAGGTTTTACCCCAACAATGTTTTCATTAGTTTCGCTCACTCTCGAAATCAAGCATTTTACAGCAGGTTGGAGCAGCCTGTATCTCAGCACAGGAATAAGGTAGGGAAGAATTCTAAGGATCATTTTGACTGCCTCCAGAAGTTAGATCAGATGGCAAATTGGATTTGGTGCTAGGTCTTTCCCTTTAGGTTTTACCCCAACAATGTTTTCATTAGTTTCGCTCACTCTCGAAATCAAGCATTTTTCAGCAGGTTGGAGCAGCCTGTATCTCAGCACAGGAATAAGGTAGGGAAGAATTCTAAGGCTCATTTTGACTGCCTCCAGAAGTTAGATCAGATGGCAAATTGGATTTGGTGCTAGGTCTTTCCCTTTAGGTTTTACCCCAACAATGTTTTCATTAGTTTCGCTCACTCTCGAAATCAAGCATTTTACAGCAGGTTGGAGCAGCCTGTATCTCAGCACAGGAATAAGGTAGGGAAGAATTCTAAGGCTCATTTTGACTGCCTCCAGAAGTTAGATCAGATGGCAAATTGGATTTGGTGCTAGGTCTTTCCCTTTAGGTTTTACCCCAACAATGTTTTCATTAGTTTCGCTCACTCTCGAAATCAAGCATTTTACAGCAGGTTGGAGCAGCCTGTATCTCAGCACAGGAATAAGGTAGGGAAGAATTCTAAGGCTCATTTTGACTGCCTCCAGAAGTTAGATCAGATGGCAAATTGGATTTGGTGCTAGGTCTTTCCCTTTAGGTTTTACCCCAACAATGTTTTCATTAGTTTTGCTCACTCTCGAAATCAAGCATTTTACAGCAGGTTGGAGCAGCCTGTATCTCAGCACAGGAATAAGGTAGGGAAGAATTCTAAGGATCATTTTGACTGCCTCCAGAAGTTAGATCAGATGGCAAATTGGATTTGGTGCTAGGTCTTTCCCTTTAGGTTTTACCCCAACAATGTTTTCATTAGTTTCGCTCACTCTCGAAATCAAGCATTTTACAGCAGGTTGGAGCAGCCTGTATCTCAGCACAGGAATAAGGTAGGGAAGAATTCAAATGCTCATTTTGACTGCCTCCAGAAGTTAGATCAGATGGCAAATTGGATTTGGTGCTAGGTCTTTCCCTTTAGGTTTTACCCCAACAATGTTTTCATTAGTTTCGCTCACTCTCGAAATCAAGCATTTTACAGCAGGTTGGAGCAGCCTGTATCTCAGCACAGGAATAAGGTAGGGAAGAATTCTAAGGCTCATTTTGACTGCCTCCAGAAGTTAGATCAGATGGCAAATTGGATTTGGTGCTAGGTCTTTCCCTTTAGGTTTTACCCCAACAATGTTTTCATTAGTTTCGCTCACTCTCGAAATCAAGCATTTTACAGCAGGTTGGAGCAGCCTGTATCTCAGCACAGGAATAAGGTAGGGAAGAATTCTAAGGCTCATTTTGACTGCCTCCAGAAGTTAGATCAGATGGCAAATTGGATTTGGTGCTAGGTCTTTCCCTTTAGGTTTTACCCCAACAATGTTTTCATTAGTTTCGCTCACTCTCGAAATCAAGCATTTTACAGCAGGTTGGAGCAGCCTGTATCTCAGCACAGGAATAAGGTAGGGAAGAATTCTAAGGCTCATTTTGACTGCCTCCAGAAGTTAGATCAGATGGCAAATTGGATTTGGTGCTAGGTCTTTCCCTTTAGGTTTTACCCCAACAATGTTTTCATTAGTTTCGCTCACTCTCGAAATCAAGCATTTTACAGCAGGTTGGAGCAGCCTGTATCTCAGCACAGGAATAAGGTAGGGAAGAATTCTAAGGCTCATTTTGACTGCCTCCAGAAGTTAGATCAGATGGCAAATTGGATTTGGTGCTAGGTCTTTCCCTTTAGGTTTTACCCCAACAATGTTTTCATTAGTTTCGCTCACTCTCGAAATCAAGCATTTTACAGCAGGTTGGAGCAGCCTGTATCTCAGCACAGGAATAAGGTAGGGAAGAATTCTAAGGATCATTTTGACTGCCTCCAGAAGTTAGATCAGATGGCAAATTGGATTTGGTGCTAGGTCTTTCCCTTTAGGTTTTACCCCAACAATGTTTTCATTAGTTTCGCTCACTCTCGAAATCAAGCATTTTTCAGCAGGTTGGAGCAGCCTGTATCTCAGCACAGGAATAAGGTAGGGAAGAATTCTAAGGCTCATTTTGACTGCCTCCAGAAGTTAGATCAGATGGCAAATTGGATTTGGTGCTAGGTCTTTCCCTTTAGGTTTTACCCCAACAATGTTTTCATTAGTTTCGCTCACTCTCGAAATCAAGCATTTTACAGCAGGTTGGAGCAGCCTGTATCTCAGCACAGGAATAAGGTAGGGAAGAATTCTAAGGCTCATTTTGACTGCCTCCAGAAGTTAGATCAGATGGCAAATTGGATTTGGTGCTAGGTCTTTCCCTTTAGGTTTTACCCCAACAATGTTTTCATTAGTTTCGCTCACTCTCGAAATCAAGCATTTTACAGCAGGTTGGAGCAGCCTGTATCTCAGCACAGGAATAAGGTAGGGAAGAATTCTAAGGCTCATTTTGACTGCCTCCAGAAGTTAGATCAGATGGCAAATTGGATTTGGTGCTAGGTCTTTCCCTTTAGGTTTTACCCCAACAATGTTTTCATTAGTTTTGCTCACTCTCGAAATCAAGCATTTTACAGCAGGTTGGAGCAGCCTGTATCTCAGCACAGGAATAAGGTAGGGAAGAATTCTAAGGCTCATTTTGACTGCCTCCAGAAGTTAGATCAGATGGCAAATTGGATTTGGTGCTAGGTCTTTCCCTTTAGGTTTTACCCCAACAATGTTTTCATTAGTTTCGCTCACTCTCGAAATCAAGCATTTTACAGCAGGTTGGAGCAGCCTGTATCTCAGCACAGGAATAAGGTAGGGAAGAATTCAAATGCTCATTTTGACTGCCTCCAGAAGTTAGATCAGATGGCAAATTGGATTTGGTGCTAGGTCTTTCCCTTTAGGTTTTACCCCAACAATGTTTTCATTAGTTTCGCTCACTCTCGAAATCAAGCATTTTACAGCAGGTTGGAGCAGCCTGTATCTCAGCACAGGAATAAGGTAGGGAAGAATTCTAAGGCTCATTTTGACTGCCTCCAGAAGTTAGATCAGATGGCAAATTGGATTTGGTGCTAGGTCTTTCCCTTTAGGTTTTACCCCAACAATGTTTTCATTAGTTTCGCTCACTCTCGAAATCAAGCATTTTACAGCAGGTTGGAGCAGCCTGTATCTCAGCACAGGAATAAGGTAGGGAAGAATTCTAAGGCTCATTTTGACTGCCTCCAGAAGTTAGATCAGATGGCAAATTGGATTTGGTGCTAGGTCTTTCCCTTTAGGTTTTACCCCAACAATGTTTTCATTAGTTTCGCTCACTCTCGAAATCAAGCATTTTACAGCAGGTTGGAGCAGCCTGTATCTCAGCACAGGAATAAGGTAGGGAAGAATTCTAAGGCTCATTTTGACTGCCTCCAGAAGTTAGATCAGATGGCAAATTGGATTTGGTGCTAGGTCTTTCCCTTTAGGTTTTACCCCAACAATGTTTTCATTAGTTTCGCTCACTCTCGAAATCAAGCATTTTACAGCAGGTTGGAGCAGCCTGTATCTCAGCACAGGAATAAGGTAGGGAAGAATTCTAAGGCTCATTTTGACTGCCTCCAGAAGTTAGATCAGATGGCAAATTGGATTTGGTGCTAGGTCTTTCCCTTTAGGTTTTACCCCAAAAATGTTTTCATTAGTTTCGCTCACTCTCGAAATCAAGCATTTTACGGCAGGTTGGAGCAGCCTGTATCTCAGCACAGGAATAAGGTAGGGAAGAATTCTAAGGCTCATTTTGACTGCCTCCAGAAGTTAGATCAGATGGCAAATTGGATTTGGTGCTAGGTCTTTCCCTTTAGGTTTTACCCCAACAATGTTTTCATTAGTTTCGCTCACTCTCGAAATCAAGCATTTTACAGCAGGTTGGAGCAGCCTGTATCTCAGCACAGGAATAAGGTAGGGAAGAATTCTAAGGCTCATTTTGACTGCCTCCAGAAGTTAGATCAGATGGCAAATTGGATTTGGTGCTAGGTCTTTCCCTTTAGGTTTTACCCCAACAATGTTTTCATTAGTTTCGCTCACTCTCGAAATCAAGCATTTTACAGCAGGTTGGAGCAGCCTGTATCTCAGCACAGGAATAAGGTAGGGAAGAATTCTAAGGATCATTTTGACTGCCTCCAGAAGTTAGATCAGATGGCAAATTGGATTTGGTGCTAGGTCTTTCCCTTTAGGTTTTACCCCAACAATGTTTTCATTAGTTTCGCTCACTCTCGAAATCAAGCATTTTACAGCAGGTTGGAGCAGCCTGTATCTCAGCACAGGAATAAGTTAGGGAAGAATTCAAATGCTCATTTTGACTGCCTCCAGAAGTTAGATCAGATGGCAAATTGGATTTGGTGCTAGGTCTTTCCCTTTAGGTTTTACCCCAACAATGTTTTCATTAGTTTTGCTCACTCTCGAAATCAAGCATTTTACAGCAGGTTGGAGCAGCCTGTATCTCAGCACAGGAATAAGGTAGGGAAGAATTCTAAGGCTCATTTTGACTGCCTCCAGAAGTTAGATCAGATGGCAAATTGGATTTGGTGCTAGGTCTTTCCCTTTAGGTTTTACCCCAACAATGTTTTCATTAGTTTCGCTCACTCTCGAAATCAAGCATTTTACAGCAGGTTGGAGCAGCCTGTATCTCAGCACAGGAATAAGGTAGGGAAGAATTCTAAGGCTCATTTTGACTGCCTCCAGAAGTTAGATCAGATGGCAAATTGGATTTGGTGCTAGGTCTTTCCCTTTAGGTTTTACCCCAACAATGTTTTCATTAGTTTCGCTCACTCTCGAAATCAAGCATTTTACAGCAGGTTGGAGCAGCCTGTATCTCAGCACAGGAATAAGGTAGGGAAGAATTCTAAGGCTCATTTTGACTGCCTCCAGAAGTTAGATCAGATGGCAAATTGGATTTGGTGCTAGGTCTTTCCCTTTAGGTTTTACCCCAACAATGTTTTCATTAGTTTCGCTCACTCTCGAAATCAAGCATTTTACAGCAGGTTGGAGCAGCCTGTATCTCAGCACAGGAATAAGGTAGGGAAGAATTCTAAGGCTCATTTTGACTGCCTCCAGAAGTTAGATCAGATGGCAAATTGGATTTGGTGCTAGGTCTTTCCCTTTAGGTTTTACCCCAAAAATGTTTTCATTAGTTTCGCTCACTCTCGAAATCAAGCATTTTACGGCAGGTTGGAGCAGCCTGTATCTCAGCACAGGAATAAGGTAGGGAAGAATTCTAAGGCTCATTTTGACTGCCTCCAGAAGTTAGATCAGATGGCAAATTGGATTTGGTGCTAGGTCTTTCCCTTTAGGTTTTACCCCAACAATGTTTTCATTAGTTTCGCTCACTCTCGAAATCAAGCATTTTACAGCAGGTTGGAGCAGCCTGTATCTCAGCACAGGAATAAGGTAGGGAAGAATTCTAAGGCTCATTTTGACTGCCTCCAGAAGTTAGATCAGATGGCAAATTGGATTTGGTGCTAGGTCTTTCCCTTTAGGTTTTACCCCAACAATGTTTTCATTAGTTTCGCTCACTCTCGAAATCAAGCATTTTACAGCAGGTTGGAGCAGCCTGTATCTCAGCACAGGAATAAGGTAGGGAAGAATTCTAAGGATCATTTTGACTGCCTCCAGAAGTTAGATCAGATGGCAAATTGGATTTGGTGCTAGGTCTTTCCCTTTAGGTTTTACCCCAACAATGTTTTCATTAGTTTCGCTCACTCTCGAAATCAAGCATTTTACAGCAGGTTGGAGCAGCCTGTATCTCAGCACAGGAATAAGGTAGGGAAGAATTCTAAGGATCATTTTGACTGCCTCCAGAAGTTAGATCAGATGGCAAATTGGATTTGGTGCTAGGTCTTTCCCTTTAGGTTTTACCCCAACAATGTTTTCATTAGTTTCGCTCACTCTTGAAATCAAGCATTTTACAGCAGGTTGGAGCAGCCTGTATCTCAGCACAGGAATAAGGTAGGGAAGAATTCTAAGGATCATTTTGACTGCCTCCAGAAGTTAGATCAGATGGCAAATTGGATTTGGTGCTAGGTCTTTCCCTTTAGGTTTTACCCCAACAATGTTTTCATTAGTTACGCTCACTCTCGAAATCAAGCATTTTACAGCAGGTTGGAGCAGCCTGTATCTCAGCACAGGAATAAGGTAGGGAAGAATTCTAAAGATCATTTTGACTGCCTCCAGAAGTTAGATCAGATGGCAAATTGGATTTGGTGCTAGGTCTTTCCCTTTAGGTTTTACCCCAACAATGTTTTCATTAGTTTCGCTCACTCTCGAAATCAAGCATTTTACAGCAGGTTGGAGCAGCCTGTATCTCAGCACAGGAATAAGGTAGGGAAGAATTCAAATGCTCATTTTGACTGCCTCCAGAAGTTAGATCAGATGGCAAATTGGATTTGGTGCTAGGTCTTTCCCTTTAGGTTTTACCCCAACAATGTTTTCATTAGTTTTGCTCACTCTCGAAATCAAGCATTTTACAGCAGGTTGGAGCAGCCTGTATCTCAGCACAGGAATAAGGTAGGGAAGAATTCTAAGGCTCATTTTGACTGCCTCCAGAAGTTAGATCAGATGGCAAATTGGATTTGGTGCTAGGTCTTTCCCTTTAGGTTTTACCCCAACAATGTTTTCATTAGTTTCGCTCACTCTCGAAATCAAGCATTTTACAGCAGGTTGGAGCAGCCTGTATCTCAGCACAGGAATAAGGTAGGGAAGAATTCTAAGGCTCATTTTGACTGCCTCCAGAAGTTAGATCAGATGGCAAATTGGATTTGGTGCTAGGTCTTTCCCTTTAGGTTTTACCCCAACAATGTTTTCATTAGTTTCGCTCACTCTCGAAATCAAGCATTTTACAGCAGGTTGGAGCAGCCTGTATCTCAGCACAGGAATAAGGTAGGGAAGAATTCTAAGGCTCATTTTGACTGCCTCCAGAAGTTAGATCAGATGGCAAATTGGATTTGGTGCTAGGTCTTTCCCTTTAGGTTTTACCCCAACAATGTTTTCATTAGTTTCGCTCACTCTCGAAATCAAGCATTTTACAGCAGGTTGGAGCAGCCTGTATCTCAGCACAGGAATAAGGTAGGGAAGAATTCTAAGGATCATTTTGACTGCCTCCAGAAGTTAGATCAGATGGCAAATTGGATTTGGTGCTAGGTCTTTCCCTTTAGGTTTTACCCCAACAATGTTTTCATTAGTTTCGCTCACTCTCGAAATCAAGCATTTTTCAGCAGGTTGGAGCAGCCTGTATCTCAGCACAGGAATAAGGTAGGGAAGAATTCTAAGGCTCATTTTGACTGCCTCCAGAAGTTAGATCAGATGGCAAATTGGATTTGGTGCTAGGTCTTTCCCTTTAGGTTTTACCCCAACAATGTTTTCATTAGTTTCGCTCACTCTCGAAATCAAGCATTTTACAGCAGGTTGGAGCAGCCTGTATCTCAGCACAGGAATAAGGTAGGGAAGAATTCTAAGGATCATTTTGACTGCCTCCAGAAGTTAGATCAGATGGCAAATTGGATTTGGTGCTAGGTCTTTCCCTTTAGGTTTTACCCCAACAATGTTTTCATTAGTTTCGCTCACTCTCGAAATCAAGCATTTTACAGCAGGTTGGAGCAGCCTGTATCTCAGCACAGGAATAAGGTAGGGAAGAATTCTAAGGATCATTTTGACTGCCTCCAGAAGTTAGATCAGATGGCAAATTGGATTTGGTGCTAGGTCTTTCCCTTTAGGTTTTACCCCAACAATGTTTTCATTAGTTTCGCTCACTCTCGAAATCAAGCATTTTACAGCAGGTTGGAGCAGCCTGTATCTCAGCACAGGAATAAGTTAGGGAAGAATTCAAATGCTCATTTTGACTGCCTCCAGAAGTTAGATCAGATGGCAAATTGGATTTGGTGCTAGGTCTTTCCCTTTAGGTTTTACCCCAACAATGTTTTCATTAGTTTTGCTCACTCTCGAAATCAAGCATTTTACAGCAGGTTGGAGCAGCCTGTATCTCAGCACAGGAATAAGGTAGGGAAGAATTCTAAGGCTCATTTTGACTGCCTCCAGAAGTTAGATCAGATGGCAAATTGGATTTGGTGCTAGGTCTTTCCCTTTAGGTTTTACCCCAACAATGTTTTCATTAGTTTCGCTCACTCTCGAAATCAAGCATTTTACAGCAGGTTGGAGCAGCCTGTATCTCAGCACAGGAATAAGGTAGGGAAGAATTCTAAGGCTCATTTTGACTGCCTCCAGAAGTTAGATCAGATGGCAAATTGGATTTGGTGCTAGGTCTTTCCCTTTAGGTTTTACCCCAACAATGTTTTCATTAGTTTCGCTCACTCTCGAAATCAAGCATTTTACAGCAGGTTGGAGCAGCCTGTATCTCAGCACAGGAATAAGGTAGGGAAGAATTCTAAGGCTCATTTTGACTGCCTCCAGAAGTTAGATCAGATGGCAAATTGGATTTGGTGCTAGGTCTTTCCCTTTAGGTTTTACCCCAACAATGTTTTCATTAGTTTCGCTCACTCTCGAAATCAAGCATTTTACAGCAGGTTGGAGCAGCCTGTATCTCAGCACAGGAATAAGGTAGGGAAGAATTCTAAGGCTCATTTTGACTGCCTCCAGAAGTTAGATCAGATGGCAAATTGGATTTGGTGCTAGGTCTTTCCCTTTAGGTTTTACCCCAACAATGTTTTCATTAGTTTCGCTCACTCTCGAAATCAAGCATTTTACAGCAGGTTGGAGCAGCCTGTATCTCAGCACAGGAATAAGGTAGGGAAGAATTCTAAGGCTCATTTTGACTGCCTCCAGAAGTTAGATCAGATGGCAAATTGGATTTGGTGCTAGGTCTTTCCCTTTAGGTTTTACCCCAAAAATGTTTTCATTAGTTTCGCTCACTCTCGAAATCAAGCATTTTACGGCAGGTTGGAGCAGCCTGTATCTCAGCACAGGAATAAGGTAGGGAAGAATTCTAAGGCTCATTTTGACTGCCTCCAGAAGTTAGATCAGATGGCAAATTGGATTTGGTGCTAGGTCTTTCCCTTTAGGTTTTACCCCAACAATGTTTTCATTAGTTTCGCTCACTCTCGAAATCAAGCATTTTACAGCAGGTTGGAGCAGCCTGTATCTCAGCACAGGAATAAGGTAGGGAAGAATTCTAAGGCTCATTTTGACTGCCTCCAGAAGTTAGATCAGATGGCAAATTGGATTTGGTGCTAGGTCTTTCCCTTTAGGTTTTACCCCAACAATGTTTTCATTAGTTTCGCTCACTCTCGAAATCAAGCATTTTACAGCAGGTTGGAGCAGCCTGTATCTCAGCACAGGAATAAGGTAGGGAAGAATTCTAAGGATCATTTTGACTGCCTCCAGAAGTTAGATCAGATGGCAAATTGGATTTGGTGCTAGGTCTTTCCCTTTAGGTTTTACCCCAACAATGTTTTCATTAGTTTCGCTCACTCTCGAAATCAAGCATTTTACAGCAGGTTGGAGCAGCCTGTATCTCAGCACAGGAATAAGGTAGGGAAGAATTCTAAGGATCATTTTGACTGCCTCCAGAAGTTAGATCAGATGGCAAATTGGATTTGGTGCTAGGTCTTTCCCTTTAGGTTTTACCCCAACAATGTTTTCATTAGTTACGCTCACTCTCGAAATCAAGCATTTTACAGCAGGTTGGAGCAGCCTGTATCTCAGCACAGGAATAAGGTAGGGAAGAATTCTAAGGATCATTTTGACTGCCTCCAGAAGTTAGATCAGATGGCAAATTGGATTTGGTGCTAGGTCTTTCCCTTTAGGTTTTACCCCAACAATGTTTTCATTAGTTTCGCTCACTCTCGAAATCAAGCATTTTACAGCAGGTTGGAGCAGCCTGTATCTCAGCACAGGAATAAGGTAGGGAAGAATTCAAATGCTCATTTTGACTGCCTCCAGAAGTTAGATCAGATGGCAAATTGGATTTGGTGCTAGGTCTTTCCCTTTAGGTTTTACCCCAACAATGTTTTCATTAGTTTTGCTCACTCTCGAAATCAAGCATTTTACAGCAGGTTGGAGCAGCCTGTATCTCAGCACAGGAATAAGGTAGGGAAGAATTCTAAGGCTCATTTTGACTGCCTCCAGAAGTTAGATCAGATGGCAAATTGGATTTGGTGCTAGGTCTTTCCCTTTAGGTTTTACCCCAACAATGTTTTCATTAGTTTCGCTCACTCTCGAAATCAAGCATTTTACAGCAGGTTGGAGCAGCCTGTATCTCAGCACAGGAATAAGGTAGGGAAGAATTCTAAGGCTCATTTTGACTGCCTCCAGAAGTTAGATCAGATGGCAAATTGGATTTGGTGCTAGGTCTTTCCCTTTAGGTTTTACCCCAACAATGTTTTCATTAGTTTCGCTCACTCTCGAAATCAAGCATTTTACAGCAGGTTGGAGCAGCCTGTATCTCAGCACAGGAATAAGGTAGGGAAGAATTCTAAGGCTCATTTTGACTGCCTCCAGAAGTTAGATCAGATGGCAAATTGGATTTGGTGCTAGGTCTTTCCCTTTAGGTTTTACCCCAACAATGTTTTCATTAGTTTCGCTCACTCTCGAAATCAAGCATTTTACAGCAGGTTGGAGCAGCCTGTATCTCAGCACAGGAATAAGGTAGGGAAGAATTCTAAGGATCATTTTGACTGCCTCCAGAAGTTAGATCAGATGGCAAATTGGATTTGGTGCTAGGTCTTTCCCTTTAGGTTTTACCCCAACAATGTTTTCATTAGTTTCGCTCACTCTCGAAATCAAGCATTTTTCAGCAGGTTGGAGCAGCCTGTATCTCAGCACAGGAATAAGGTAGGGAAGAATTCTAAGGCTCATTTTGACTGCCTCCAGAAGTTAGATCAGATGGCAAATTGGATTTGGTGCTAGGTCTTTCCCTTTAGGTTTTACCCCAACAATGTTTTCATTAGTTTCGCTCACTCTCGAAATCAAGCATTTTACAGCAGGTTGGAGCAGCCTGTATCTCAGCACAGGAATAAGGTAGGGAAGAATTCTAAGGCTCATTTTGACTGCCTCCAGAAGTTAGATCAGATGGCAAATTGGATTTGGTGCTAGGTCTTTCCCTTTAGGTTTTACCCCAACAATGTTTTCATTAGTTTCGCTCACTCTCGAAATCAAGCATTTTACAGCAGGTTGGAGCAGCCTGTATCTCAGCACAGGAATAAGGTAGGGAAGAATTCTAAGGATCATTTTGACTGCCTCCAGAAGTTAGATCAGATGGCAAATTGGATTTGGTGCTAGGTCTTTCCCTTTAGGTTTTACCCCAACAATGTTTTCATTAGTTTTGCTCACTCTCGAAATCAAGCATTTTACAGCAGGTTGGAGCAGCCTGTATCTCAGCACAGGAATAAGGTAGGGAAGAATTCTAAGGATCATTTTGACTGCCTCCAGAAGTTAGATCAGATGGCAAATTGGATTTGGTGCTAGGTCTTTCCCTTTAGGTTTTACCCCAACAATGTTTTCATTAGTTTCGCTCACTCTCGAAATCAAGCATTTTACAGCAGGTTGGAGCAGCCTGTATCTCAGCACAGGAATAAGGTAGGGAAGAATTCAAATGCTCATTTTGACTGCCTCCAGAAGTTAGATCAGATGGCAAATTGGATTTGGTGCTAGGTCTTTCCCTTTAGGTTTTACCCCAACAATGTTTTCATTAGTTTCGCTCACTCTCGAAATCAAGCATTTTACAGCAGGTTGGAGCAGCCTGTATCTCAGCACAGGAATAAGGTAGGGAAGAATTCTAAGGATCATTTTGACTGCCTCCAGAAGTTAGATCAGATGGCAAATTGGATTTGGTGCTAGGTCTTTCCCTTTAGGTTTTACCCCAACAATGTTTTCATTAGTTTCGCTCACTCTCGAAATCAAGCATTTTACAGCAGGTTGGAGCAGCCTGTATCTCAGCACAGGAATAAGGTAGGGAAGAATTCTAAGGATCATTTTGACTGCCTCCAGAAGTTAGATCAGATGGCAAATTGGATTTGGTGCTAGGTCTTTCCCTTTAGGTTTTACCCCAACAATGTTTTCATTAGTTTCGCTCACTCTCGAAATCAAGCATTTTACAGCAGGTTGGAGCAGCCTGTATCTCAGCACAGGAATAAGGTAGGGAAGAATTCAAATGCTCATTTTGACTGCCTCCAGAAGTTAGATCAGATGGCAAATTGGATTTGGTGCTAGGTCTTTCCCTTTAGGTTTTACCCCAACAATGTTTTCATTAGTTTTGCTCACTCTCGAAATCAAGCATTTTACAGCAGGTTGGAGCAGCCTGTATCTCAGCACAGGAATAAGGTAGGGAAGAATTCTAAGGCTCATTTTGACTGCCTCCAGAAGTTAGATCAGATGGCAAATTGGATTTGGTGCTAGGTCTTTCCCTTTAGGTTTTACCCCAACAATGTTTTCATTAGTTTCGCTCACTCTCGAAATCAAGCATTTTACAGCAGGTTGGAGCAGCCTGTATCTCAGCACAGGAATAAGGTAGGGAAGAATTCTAAGGCTCATTTTGACTGCCTCCAGAAGTTAGATCAGATGGCAAATTGGATTTGGTGCTAGGTCTTTCCCTTTAGGTTTTACCCCAACAATGTTTTCATTAGTTTCGCTCACTCTCGAAATCAAGCATTTTACAGCAGGTTGGAGCAGCCTGTATCTCAGCACAGGAATAAGGTAGGGAAGAATTCTAAGGATCATTTTGACTGCCTCCAGAAGTTAGATCAGATGGCAAATTGGATTTGGTGCTAGGTCTTTCCCTTTAGGTTTTACCCCAACAATGTTTTCATTAGTTTCGCTCACTCTCGAAATCAAGCATTTTACAGCAGGTTGGAGCAGCCTGTATCTCAGCACAGGAATAAGGTAGGGAAGAATTCTAAGGATCATTTTGACTGCCTCCAGAAGTTAGATCAGATGGCAAATTGGATTTGGTGCTAGGTCTTTCCCTTTAGGTTTTACCCCAACAATGTTTTCATTAGTTTCGCTCACTCTCGAAATCAAGCATTTTTCAGCAGGTTGGAGCAGCCTGTATCTCAGCACAGGAATAAGGTAGGGAAGAATTCTAAGGCTCATTTTGACTGCCTCCAGAAGTTAGATCAGATGGCAAATTGGATTTGGTGCTAGGTCTTTCCCTTTAGGTTTTACCCCAACAATGTTTTCATTAGTTTCGCTCACTCTCGAAATCAAGCATTTTACAGCAGGTTGGAGCAGCCTGTATCTCAGCACAGGAATAAGGTAGGGAAGAATTCTAAGGCTCATTTTGACTGCCTCCAGAAGTTAGATCAGATGGCAAATTGGATTTGGTGCTAGGTCTTTCCCTTTAGGTTTTACCCCAACAATGTTTTCATTAGTTTCGCTCACTCTCGAAATCAAGCATTTTACAGCAGGTTGGAGCAGCCTGTATCTCAGCACAGGAATAAGGTAGGGAAGAATTCTAAGGCTCATTTTGACTGCCTCCAGAAGTTAGATCAGATGGCAAATTGGATTTGGTGCTAGGTCTTTCCCTTTAGGTTTTACCCCAACAATGTTTTCATTAGTTTTGCTCACTCTCGAAATCAAGCATTTTACAGCAGGTTGGAGCAGCCTGTATCTCAGCACAGGAATAAGGTAGGGAAGAATTCTAAGGCTCATTTTGACTGCCTCCAGAAGTTAGATCAGATGGCAAATTGGATTTGGTGCTAGGTCTTTCCCTTTAGGTTTTACCCCAACAATGTTTTCATTAGTTTCGCTCACTCTCGAAATCAAGCATTTTACAGCAGGTTGGAGCAGCCTGTATCTCAGCACAGGAATAAGGTAGGGAAGAATTCAAATGCTCATTTTGACTGCCTCCAGAAGTTAGATCAGATGGCAAATTGGATTTGGTGCTAGGTCTTTCCCTTTAGGTTTTACCCCAACAATGTTTTCATTAGTTTCGCTCACTCTCGAAATCAAGCATTTTACAGCAGGTTGGAGCAGCCTGTATCTCAGCACAGGAATAAGGTAGGGAAGAATTCTAAGGATCATTTTGACTGCCTCCAGAAGTTAGATCAGATGGCAAATTGGATTTGGTGCTAGGTCTTTCCCTTTAGGTTTTACCCCAACAATGTTTTCATTAGTTTCGCTCACTCTCGAAATCAAGCATTTTACAGCAGGTTGGAGCAGCCTGTATCTCAGCACAGGAATAAGGTAGGGAAGAATTCTAAGGCTCATTTTGACTGCCTCCAGAAGTTAGATCAGATGGCAAATTGGATTTGGTGCTAGGTCTTTCCCTTTAGGTTTTACCCCAACAATGTTTTCATTAGTTTCGCTCACTCTCGAAATCAAGCATTTTACAGCAGGTTGGAGCAGCCTGTATCTCAGCACAGGAATAAGGTAGGGAAGAATTCTAAGGCTCATTTTGACTGCCTCCAGAAGTTAGATCAGATGGCAAATTGGATTTGGTGCTAGGTCTTTCCCTTTAGGTTTTACCCCAACAATGTTTTCATTAGTTTCGCTCACTCTCGAAATCAAGCATTTTACAGCAGGTTGGAGCAGCCTGTATCTCAGCACAGGAATAAGGTAGGGAAGAATTCTAAGGCTCATTTTGACTGCCTCCAGAAGTTAGATCAGATGGCAAATTGGATTTGGTGCTAGGTCTTTCCCTTTAGGTTTTACCCCAAAAATGTTTTCATTAGTTTCGCTCACTCTCGAAATCAAGCATTTTACGGCAGGTTGGAGCAGCCTGTATCTCAGCACAGGAATAAGGTAGGGAAGAATTCTAAGGCTCATTTTGACTGCCTCCAGAAGTTAGATCAGATGGCAAATTGGATTTGGTGCTAGGTCTTTCCCTTTAGGTTTTACCCCAACAATGTTTTCATTAGTTTCGCTCACTCTCGAAATCAAGCATTTTACAGCAGGTTGGAGCAGCCTGTATCTCAGCACAGGAATAAGGTAGGGAAGAATTCTAAGGCTCATTTTGACTGCCTCCAGAAGTTAGATCAGATGGCAAATTGGATTTGGTGCTAGGTCTTTCCCTTTAGGTTTTACCCCAACAATGTTTTCATTAGTTTCGCTCACTCTCGAAATCAAGCATTTTACAGCAGGTTGGAGCAGCCTGTATCTCAGCACAGGAATAAGGTAGGGAAGAATTCTAAGGATCATTTTGACTGCCTCCAGAAGTTAGATCAGATGGCAAATTGGATTTGGTGCTAGGTCTTTCCCTTTAGGTTTTACCCCAACAATGTTTTCATTAGTTTCGCTCACTCTCGAAATCAAGCATTTTACAGCAGGTTGGAGCAGCCTGTATCTCAGCACAGGAATAAGGTAGGGAAGAATTCTAAGGATCATTTTGACTGCCTCCAGAAGTTAGATCAGATGGCAAATTGGATTTGGTGCTAGGTCTTTCCCTTTAGGTTTTACCCCCAACAATGTTTTCATTAGTTTCGCTCACTCTCGAAATCAAGCATTTTACAGCAGGTTGGAGCAGCCTGTATCTCAGCACAGGAATAAGGTAGGGAAGAATTCTAAGGATCATTTTGACTGCCTCCAGAAGTTAGATCAGATGGCAAATTGGATTTGGTGCTAGGTCTTTCCCTTTAGGTTTTACCCCAACAATGTTTTCATTAGTTACGCTCACTCTCGAAATCAAGCATTTTACAGCAGGTTGGAGCAGCCTGTATCTCAGCACAGGAATAAGGTAGGGAAGAATTCTAAGGATCATTTTGACTGCCTCCAGAAGTTAGATCAGATGGCAAATTGGATTTGGTGCTAGGTCTTTCCCTTTAGGTTTTACCCCAACAATGTTTTCATTAGTTTCGCTCACTCTCGAAATCAAGCATTTTACAGCAGGTTGGAGCAGCCTGTATCTCAGCACAGGAATAAGGTAGGGAAGAATTCAAATGCTCATTTTGACTGCCTCCAGAAGTTAGATCAGATGGCAAATTGGATTTGGTGCTAGGTCTTTCCCTTTAGGTTTTACCCCAACAATGTTTTCATTAGTTTCGCTCACTCTCGAAATCAAGCATTTTACAGCAGGTTGGAGCAGCCTGTATCTCAGCACAGGAATAAGGTAGGGAAGAATTCTAAGGCTCATTTTGACTGCCTCCAGAAGTTAGATCAGATGGCAAATTGGATTTGGTGCTAGGTCTTTCCCTTTAGGTTTTACCCCAACAATGTTTTCATTAGTTTCGCTCACTCTCGAAATCAAGCATTTTACAGCAGGTTGGAGCAGCCTGTATCTCAGCACAGGAATAAGGTAGGGAAGAATTCTAAGGATCATTTTGACTGCCTCCAGAAGTTAGATCAGATGGCAAATTGGATTTGGTGCTAGGTCTTTCCCTTTAGGTTTTACCCCAACAATGTTTTCATTAGTTTCGCTCACTCTCGAAATCAAGCATTTTACAGCAGGTTGGAGCAGCCTGTATCTCAGCACAGGAATAAGGTAGGGAAGAATTCTAAGGATCATTTTGACTGCCTCCAGAAGTTAGATCAGATGGCAAATTGGATTTGGTGCTAGGTCTTTCCCTTTAGGTTTTACCCCAACAATGTTTTCATTAGTTTCGCTCACTCTCGAAATCAAGCATTTTACAGCAGGTTGGAGCAGCCTGTATCTCAGCACAGGAATAAGGTAGGGAAGAATTCTAAGGCTCATTTTGACTGCCTCCAGAAGTTAGATCAGATGGCAAATTGGATTTGGTGCTAGGTCTTTCCCTTTAGGTTTTACCCCAACAATGTTTTCATTAGTTTCGCTCACTCTCGAAATCAAGCATTTTACAGCAGGTTGGAGCAGCCTGTATCTCAGCACAGGAATAAGGTAGGGAAGAATTCTAAGGCTCATTTTGACTGCCTCCAGAAGTTAGATCAGATGGCAAATTGGATTTGGTGCTAGGTCTTTCCCTTTAGGTTTTACCCCAACAATGTTTTCATTAGTTTCGCTCACTCTCGAAATCAAGCATTTTACAGCAGGTTGGAGCAGCCTGTATCTCAGCACAGGAATAAGGTAGGGAAGAATTCTAAGGCTCATTTTGACTGCCTCCAGAAGTTAGATCAGATGGCAAATTGGATTTGGTGCTAGGTCTTTCCCTTTAGGTTTTACCCCAACAATGTTTTCATTAGTTTCGCTCACTCTCGAAATCAAGCATTTTACAGCAGGTTGGAGCAGCCTGTATCTCAGCACAGGAATAAGGTAGGGAAGAATTCTAAGGATCATTTTGACTGCCTCCAGAAGTTAGATCAGATGGCAAATTGGATTTGGTGCTAGGTCTTTCCCTTTAGGTTTTACCCCCAACAATGTTTTCATTAGTTTCGCTCACTCTCGAAATCAAGCATTTTACAGCAGGTTGGAGCAGCCTGTATCTCAGCACAGGAATAAGGTAGGGAAGAATTCTAAGGATCATTTTGACTGCCTCCAGAAGTTAGATCAGATGGCAAATTGGATTTGGTGCTAGGTCTTTCCCTTTAGGTTTTACCCCAACAATGTTTTCATTAGTTTCGCTCACTCTCGAAATCAAGCATTTTACAGCAGGTTGGAGCAGCCTGTATCTCAGCACAGGAATAAGGTAGGGAAGAATTCTAAGGATCATTTTGACTGCCTCCAGAAGTTAGATCAGATGGCAAATTGGATTTGGTGCTAGGTCTTTCCCTTTAGGTTTTACCCCAACAATGTTTTCATTAGTTTTGCTCACTCTCGAAATCAAGCATTTTACAGCAGGTTGGAGCAGCCTGTATCTCAGCACAGGAATAAGGTAGGGAAGAATTCTAAGGATCATTTTGACTGCCTCCAGAAGTTAGATCAGATGGCAAATTGGATTTGGTGCTAGGTCTTTCCCTTTAGGTTTTACCCCAACAATGTTTTCATTAGTTTCGCTCACTCTCGAAATCAAGCATTTTACAGCAGGTTGGAGCAGCCTGTATCTCAGCACAGGAATAAGGTAGGGAAGAATTCTAAGGATCATTTTGACTGCCTCCAGAAGTTAGATCAGATGGCAAATTGGATTTGGTGCTAGGTCTTTCCCTTTAGGTTTTACCCCAACAATGTTTTCATTAGTTTCGCTCACTCTCGAAATCAAGCATTTTACAGCAGGTTGGAGCAGCCTGTATCTCAGCACAGGAATAAGGTAGGGAAGAATTCTAAGGCTCATTTTGACTGCCTCCAGAAGTTAGATCAGATGGCAAATTGGATTTGGTGCTAGGTCTTTCCCTTTAGGTTTTACCCCAACAATGTTTTCATTAGTTTCGCTCACTCTCGAAATCAAGCATTTTACAGCAGGTTGGAGCAGCCTGTATCTCAGCACAGGAATAAGGTAGGGAAGAATTCTAAGGATCATTTTGACTGCCTCCAGAAGTTAGATCAGATGGCAAATTGGATTTGGTGCTAGGTCTTTCCCTTTAGGTTTTACCCCAACAATGTTTTCATTAGTTTTCGCTCACTCTCGAAATCAAGCATTTTACAGCAGGTTGGAGCAGCCTGTATCTCAGCACAGGAATAAGGTAGGGAAGAATTCTAAGGCTCATTTTGACTGCCTCCAGAAGTTAGATCAGATGGCAAATTGGATTTGGTGCTAGGTCTTTCCCTTTAGGTTTTACCCCAACAATGTTTTCATTAGTTTCGCTCACTCTCGAAATCAAGCATTTTACAGCAGGTTGGAGCAGCCTGTATCTCAGCACAGGAATAAGGTAGGGAAGAATTCTAAGGATCATTTTGACTGCCTCCAGAAGTTAGATCAGATGGCAAATTGGATTTGGTGCTAGGTCTTTCCCTTTAGGTTTTACCCCAACAATGTTTTCATTAGTTTCGCTCACTCTCGAAATCAAGCATTTTACAGCAGGTTGGAGCAGCCTGTATCTCAGCACAGGAATAAGGTAGGGAAGAATTCTAAGGATCATTTTGACTGCCTCCAGAAGTTAGATCAGATGGCAAATTGGATTTGGTGCTAGGTCTTTCCCTTTAGGTTTTTACCCCAACAATGTTTTCATTAGTTTCGCTCACTCTCGAAATCAAGCATTTTACAGCAGGTTGGAGCAGCCTGTATCTCAGCACAGGAATAAGGTAGGGAAGAATTCTAAGGCTCATTTTGACTGCCTCCGAAGTTAGATCAGATGGCAAATTGGATTTGGTGCTAGGTCTTTCCCTTTAGGTTTTACCCCAACAATGTTTTCATTAGTTTCGCTCACTCTCGAAATCAAGCATTTTACAGCAGGTTGGAGCAGCCTGTATCTCAGCACAGGAATAAGGTAGGGAAGAATTCAAATGCTCATTTTGACTGCCTCCAGAAGTTAGATCAGATGGCAAAATTGGATTTGGTGCTAGGTCTTTCCCTTTAGGTTTTACCCCAACAATGTTTTCATTAGTTTCGCTCACTCTCGAAATCAAGCATTTTACAGCAGGTTGGAGCAGCCTGTATCTCAGCACAGGAATAAGGTAGGGAAGAATTCTAAGGATCATTTTGAGTGCCCCCAGAAGTTAGATCAGATGGCAAATTGGATTTGGTGCTAGGTCTTTCCCTTTAGGTTTTACCCCAACAATGTTTTCATTAGTTTCGCTCACTCTCGAAATCAAGCATTTTACAGCAGGTTGGAGCAGCCTGTATCTCAGCACAGGAATAAGGTAGGGAAGAATTCTAAGGATCATTTTGACTGCCTCCAGAAGTTAGATCAGATGGCAAATTGGATTTGGTGCTAGGTCTTTCCCTTTAGGTTTTACCCCAACAATGTTTTCATTAGTTTCGCTCACTCTCGAAATCAAGCATTTTACAGCAGGTTGGAGCAGCCTGTATCTCAGCACAGGAATAAGGTAGGGAAGAATTCTAAGGATCATTTTGACTGCCTCCAGAAGTTAGATCAGATGGCAAATTGGATTTGGTGCTAGGTCTTTCCCTTTAGGTTTTACCCCAACAATGTTTTCATTAGTTTCGCTCACTCTCGAAATCAAGCATTTTACAGCAGGTTGGAGCAGCCTGTATCTCAGCACAGGAATAAGGTAGGGAAGAATTCTAAGGCTCATTTTGACTGCCTCCAGAAGTTAGATCAGATGGCAAATTGGATTTGGTGCTAGGTCTTTCCCTTTAGGTTTTACCCCAACAATGTTTTCATTAGTTTCGCTCACTCTCAAAATCAAGCATTTTACAGCAGGTTGGAGCAGCCTGTATCTCAGCACAGGAATAAGGTAGGGAAGAATTCTAAGGCTCATTTTGACTGCCTCCAGAAGTTAGATCAGATGGCAAATTGGATTTGGTGCTAGGTCTTTCCCTTTAGGTTTTACCCCAACAATGTTTTCATTAGTTTCGCTCACTCTCGAAATCAAGCATTTTACAGCAGGTTGGAGCAGCCTGTATCTCAGCACAGGAATAAGGTAGGGAAGAATTCTAAGGCTCATTTTGACTGCCTCCAGAAGTTAGATCAGATGGCAAATTGGATTTGGTGCTAGGTCTTTCCCTTTAGGTTTTACCCCAACAATGTTTTCATTAGTTTCGCTCACTCTCGAAATCAAGCATTTTACAGCAGGTTGGAGCAGCCTGTATCTCAGCACAGGAATAAGGTAGGGAAGAATTCTAAGGATCATTTTGACTGCCTCCAGAAGTTAGATCAGATGGCAAATTGGATTTGGTGCTAGGTCTTTCCCTTTAGGTTTTACCCCAACAATGTTTTCATTAGTTTCGCTCACTCTCGAAATCAAGCATTTTACAGCAGGTTGGAGCAGCCTGTATCTCAGCACAGGAATAAGGTAGGGAAGAATTCTAAGGATCATTTTGACTGCCTCCAGAAGTTAGATCAGATGGCAAATTGGATTTGGTGCTAGGTCTTTCCCTTTAGGTTTTACCCCAACAATGTTTTCATTAGTTTCGCTCACTCTCGAAATCAAGCATTTTACAGCAGGTTGGAGCAGCCTGTATCTCAGCACAGGAATAAGGTAGGGAAGAATTCTAAGGATCATTTTGACTGCCTCCAGAAGTTAGATCAGATGGCAAATTGGATTTGGTGCTAGGTCTTTCCCTTTAGGTTTTACCCCAACAATGTTTTCATTAGTTTTGCTCACTCTCGAAATCAAGCATTTTACAGCAGGTTGGAGCAGCCTGTATCTCAGCACAGGAATAAGGTAGGGAAGAATTCTAAGGATCATTTTGACTGCCTCCAGAAGTTAGATCAGATGGCAAATTGGATTTGGTGCTAGGTCTTTCCCTTTAGGTTTTACCCCAACAATGTTTTCATTAGTTTCGCTCACTCTCGAAATCAAGCATTTTACAGCAGGTTGGAGCAGCCTGTATCTCAGCACAGGAATAAGGTAGGGAAGAATTCTAAGGATCATTTTGACTGCCTCCAGAAGTTAGATCAGATGGCAAATTGGATTTGGTGCTAGGTCTTTCCCTTTAGGTTTTACCCCAACAATGTTTTCATTAGTTTCGCTCACTCTCGAAATCAAGCATTTTACAGCAGGTTGGAGCAGCCTGTATCTCAGCACAGGAATAAGGTAGGGAAGAATTCTAAGGCTCATTTTGACTGCCTCCAGAAGTTAGATCAGATGGCAAATTGGATTTGGTGCTAGGTCTTTCCCTTTAGGTTTTACCCCAACAATGTTTTCATTAGTTTCGCTCACTCTCGAAATCAAGCATTTTACAGCAGGTTGGAGCAGCCTGTATCTCAGCACAGGAATAAGGTAGGGAAGAATTCTAAGGATCATTTTGACTGCCTCCAGAAGTTAGATCAGATGGCAAATTGGATTTGGTGCTAGGTCTTTCCCTTTAGGTTTTACCCCAACAATGTTTTCATTAGTTTCGCTCACTCTCGAAATCAAGCATTTTACAGCAGGTTGGAGCAGCCTGTATCTCAGCACAGGAATAAGGTAGGGAAGAATTCTAAGGCTCATTTTGACTGCCTCCAGAAGTTAGATCAGATGGCAAATTGGATTTGGTGCTAGGTCTTTCCCTTTAGGTTTTACCCCAACAATGTTTTCATTAGTTTCGCTCACTCTCGAAATCAAGCATTTTACAGCAGGTTGGAGCAGCCTGTATCTCAGCACAGGAATAAGGTAGGGAAGAATTCTAAGGATCATTTTGACTGCCTCCAGAAGTTAGATCAGATGGCAAATTGGATTTGGTGCTAGGTCTTTCCCTTTAGGTTTTACCCCAACAATGTTTTCATTAGTTTCGCTCACTCTCGAAATCAAGCATTTTTCAGCAGGTTGGAGCAGCCTGTATCTCAGCACAGGAATAAGGTAGGGAAGAATTCTAAGGATCATTTTGACTGCCTCCAGAAGTTAGATCAGATGGCAAATTGGATTTGGTGCTAGGTCTTTCCCTTTAGGTTTTACCCCAACAATGTTTTCATTAGTTTCGCTCACTCTCGAAATCAAGCATTTTACAGCAGGTTGGAGCAGCCTGTATCTCAGCACAGGAATAAGGTAGGGAAGAATTCTAAGGCTCATTTTGACTGCCTCCGAAGTTAGATCAGATGGCAAATTGGATTTGGTGCTAGGTCTTTCCCTTTAGGTTTTACCCCAACAATGTTTTCATTAGTTTCGCTCACTCTCGAAATCAAGCATTTTACAGCAGGTTGGAGCAGCCTGTATCTCAGCACAGGAATAAGGTAGGGAAGAATTCAAATGCTCATTTTGACTGCCTCCAGAAGTTAGATCAGATGGCAAATTGGATTTGGTGCTAGGTCTTTCCCTTTAGGTTTTACCCCAACAATGTTTTCATTAGTTTCGCTCACTCTCGAAATCAAGCATTTTACAGCAGGTTGGAGCAGCCTGTATCTCAGCACAGGAATAAGGTAGGGAAGAATTCTAAGGATCATTTTGAGTGCCCCCAGAAGTTAGATCAGATGGCAAATTGGATTTGGTGCTAGGTCTTTCCCTTTAGGTTTTACCCCAACAATGTTTTCATTAGTTTCGCTCACTCTCGAAATCAAGCATTTTACAGCAGGTTGGAGCAGCCTGTATCTCAGCACAGGAATAAGGTAGGGAAGAATTCTAAGGATCATTTTGACTGCCTCCAGAAGTTAGATCAGATGGCAAATTGGATTTGGTGCTAGGTCTTTCCCTTTAGGTTTTACCCCAACAATGTTTTCATTAGTTTCGCTCACTCTCGAAATCAAGCATTTTACAGCAGGTTGGAGCAGCCTGTATCTCAGCACAGGAATAAGGTAGGGAAGAATTCTAAGGATCATTTTGACTGCCTCCAGAAGTTAGATCAGATGGCAAATTGGATTTGGTGCTAGGTCTTTCCCTTTAGGTTTTACCCCAACAATGTTTTCATTAGTTTCGCTCACTCTCGAAATCATGCATTTTATAGCAGGTTGGAGCAGCCTGTATCTCAGCACAGGAATAAGGTAGGGAAGAATTCTAAGGATCATTTTGACTGCCTCCAGAAGTTAGATCAGATGGCAAATTGGATTTGGTGCTAGGTCTTTCCCTTTAGGTTTTACCCCAACAATGTTTTCATTAGTTTCGCTCACTCTCGAAATCAAGCATTTTACAGCAGGTTGGAGCAGCCTGTATCTCAGCACAGGAATAAGGTAGGGAAGAATTCTAAGGCTCATTTTGACTGCCTCCAGAAGTTAGATCAGATGGCAAATTGGATTTGGTGCTAGGTCTTTCCCTTTAGGTTTTACCCCAACAATGTTTTCAATTAGTTTCGCTCACTCTCGAAATCAAGCATTTTACAGCAGGTTGGAGCAGCCTGTATCTCAGCACAGGAATAAGGTAGGGAAGAATTCTAAGGCTCATTTTGACTGCCTCCAGAAGTTAGATCAGATGGCAAATTGGATTTGGTGCTAGGTCTTTCCCTTTAGGTTTTACCCCAACAATGTTTTCATTAGTTTTGCTCACTCTCGAAATCAAGCATTTTACAGCAGGTTGGAGCAGCCTGTATCTCAGCACAGGAATAAGGTAGGGAAGAATTCTAAGGATCATTTTGACTGCCTCAGAAGTTAGATCAGATGGCAAATTGGATTTGGTGCTAGGTTCTTTCCCTTTAGGTTTTACCCCAACAATGTTTTCATTAGTTTCGCTCACTCTCGAAATCAAGCATTTTACAGCAGGTTGGAGCAGCCTGTATCTCAGCACAGGAATAAGGTAGGGAAGAATTCTAAGGCTCATTTTGACTGCCTCCAGAAGTTAGATCAGATGGCAAATTGGATTTGGTGCTAGGTCTTTCCCCTTAGGTTTTACCCTAACAATGTTTTCATTAGTTTCGCTCACTCTCGAAATCAAGCATTTTACAGCAGGTTGGAGCAGCCTGTATCTCAGCACAGGAATAAGGTAGGGAAGAATTCTAAGGCTCATTTTGACTGCCTCCAGAAGTTAGATCAGATGGCAAATTGGATTTGGTGCTAGGTCTTTCCCTTTAGGTTTTACCCCAACAATGTTTTCATTAGTTTCGCTCACTCTCGAAATCAAGCATTTTTACAGCAGGTTGGAGCAGCCTGTATCTCAGCACAGGAATAAGGTAGGGAAGAATTCTAAGGCTCATTTTGACTGCCTCCAGAAGTTAGATCAGATGGCAAATTGGATTTGGTGCTAGGTCTTTCCCTTTAGGTTTTACCCCAACAATGTTTTCATTAGTTTCGCTCACTCTCGAAATCAAGCATTTTACAGCAGGTTGGAGCAGCCTGTATCTCAGCACAGGAATAAGGTAGGGAAGAATTCTAAGGGCTCATTTTGACTGCCTCCAGAAGTTAGATCAGATGGCAAATTGGATTTGGTGCTAGGTCTTTCCCTTTAGGTTTTACCCCAACAATGTTTTCATTAGTTTCGCTCACTCTCGAAATCAAGCATTTTACAGCAGGTTGGAGCATGCCTGTATCTCAGCACAGGAATAAGGTAGGGAAGAATTCTAAGGCTCATTTTGACTGCCTCCAGAAGTTAGATCAGATGGCAAATTTGGATTTGGTGCTAGGTCTTTCCCTTTAGGTTTTACCCCAACAATGTTTTCATTAGTTTCGCTCACCTCTCGAAATCAAGCATTTTACAGCAGGTTGGAGCAGCCTGTATCTCAGCACAGGAATAAGGTAGGGAAGAATTCTAAGGCTCATTTTGACTGCCTCCCAGAAGTTAGATCAGATGGCAAATTGGATTTGGTGCTAGGTCTTTCCCTTTAGGTTTTACCCCAACAATGTTTTCATTAGTTTCGCTCACTCTCGAAATCAAGCATTTTACAGCAGGTTGGAGCAGCCTGTATCTCAGCACAGGAATAAGGTAGGGAAGAATTCAAATGCTCATTTTGACTGCCTCCAGAAGTTAGATCAGATGGCAAATTGGATTTGGTGCTAGGTCTTTCCCCCTTAGGTTTTACCCTAACAATGTTTTCATTAGTTTCGCTCACTCTCGAAATCAAGCATTTTACAGCAGGTTGGAGCAGCCTGTATCTCAGCACAGGAATAAGGTAGGGAAGAATTCTAAGGCTCATTTTGACTGCCTCCAGAAGTTAGATCAGATGGCAAATTGGATTTGGTGCTAGGTCTTTCCCCTTTAGGTTTTACCCCAACAATGTTTTCATTAGTTTCGCTCACTCCTCGGAAATCAAGCATTTTACAGCAGGTTGGAGCAGCCTGTATCTCAGCACAGGAATAAGGTAGGGAAGAATTCTAAGGATCATTTTGACTGCCTCCAGAAGTTAGATCAGATGGCAAATTGGATTTGGTGCTAGGTCTTTCCCTTTAGGTTTTACCCCAACAATGTTTTCATTAGTTTCGCTCACTCTCGAAATCAAGCATTTTACAGCAGGTTGGAGCAGCCTGTATCTCAGCACAGGAATAAGGTAGGGAAGAATTCTAAGGCTCATTTTGACTGCCTCCAGAAGTTAGATCAGATGGCAAATTGGATTTGGTGCTAGGTCTTTCCCTTTAGGTTTTACCCCAACAATGTTTTCATTAGTTTCGCTCACCTCTCGAAATCAAGCATTTTACAGCAGGTTGGAGCAGCCTGTATCTCAGCACAGGAATAAGGTAGGGAAGAATTCTAAGGGATCATTTTGACTGCCTCCAGAAGTTAGATCAGATGGCAAATTGGATTTGGTGCTAGGTCTTTCCCCTTTAGGTTTTACCCCAACAATGTTTTCATTAGTTTCGCTCACTCTCGAAATCAAGCATTTTACAGCAGGTTGGAGCAGCCTGTATCTCAGCACAGGAATAAGGTAGGGAAGAATTCCTAAGGCTCATTTTGACTGCCTCCAGAAGTTAGATCAGATGGCAAATTGGATTTGGTGCTAAGGTCTTTCCCTTTAGGTTTTACCCCAACAATGTTTTCATTAGTTTCGCTCACTCTCGAAATCAAGCATTTTACAGCAGGTTGGAGCAGCCTGTATCTCAGCACAGGAATAAGGTAGGGAAGAATTCAAATGCTCATTTTGACTGCCTCCAGAAGTTAGATCAGATGGCGAATTGGATTTGGTGCTAGGTCTTTCCCTTTAGGTTTTACCCCAACAATGTTTTCATTAGTTTCGCTCACTCTCGAAATCAAGCATTTTACAGCAGGTTGGAGCAGCCTGTATCTCAGCACAGGAATAAGGTAGGGAAGAATTCTAAGGATCATTTTGACTGCCTCCAGAAGTTAGATCAGATGGCAAATTGGATTTGGTGCTAGGTCTTTCCCTTTAGGTTTTACCCCAACAATGTTTTCATTAGTTTCGCTCACTCTCGAAATCAAGCATTTTACAGCAGGTTGGAGCAGCCTGTATCTCAGCACAGGAATAAGGTAGGGAAGATTCTAAGGATCATTTTGACTGCCTCCAGAAGTTAGATCAGATGGCAAATTGGATTTGGTGCTAGGTCTTTTCCCTTTAGGTTTTACCCCAACAATGTTTTCATTAGTTTCGCTCACCTCTCGAAATCAAGCATTTTACAGCAGGTTGGAGCAGCCTGTATCTCAGCACAGGAATAAGGTAGGGAAGAATTCTAAGGATCATTTTGACTGCCTCCAGAAGTTAGATCAGATGGCAAATTGGATTTGGTGCTAGGTCTTTCCCTTTAGGTTTTACCCCAACAATGTTTTCATTAGTTTCGCTCACTCTCGAAATCAAGCATTTTACAGCAGGTTGGAGCAGCCTGTATCTCAGCACAGGAATAAGGTAGGGAAGAATTCTAAGGCTCATTTTGACTGCCTCCAGAAGTTAGATCAGATGGCAAATTGGATTTGGTGCTAGGTCTTTCCCTTTAGGTTTTACCCCAACAATGTTTTCATTAGTTTCGCTCACTCTCGAAATCAAGCATTTTTACAGCAGGTTGGAGCAGCCTGTATCTCAGACACAGGAATAAGGTAGGGAAGAATTCTAAGGCTCATTTTGACTGCCTCCAGAAGTTAGATCAGATGGCAATTGGATTTGGTGCTAGGTCTTTCCCTTTAGGTTTTACCCCAACAATGTTTTCATTAGTTTCGCTCACCTCTCGAAATCAAGCATTTTACAGCAGGTTGGAGCAGCCTGTATCTCAGCACAGGAAAAAGGTAGGGAAGAATTCTAAGGACTCATTTTGACTGCCTCCAGAAGTTAGATCAGATGGCAATTGGATTTGGTGCTAGGTCTTTTCCCTTTAGGTTTTACCCCCAACAATGTTTTCATTAGTTTCGCTCACTCTCGAAATCAAGGCATTTTACAGCAGGTTGGAGCAGCCTGTATCTCAGCACAGGAATAAGGTAGGGAAGAATTCTAAGGATCATTTTGACTGCCTCCAGAAGTTAGATCAGATGGCAAATTGGATTTGGGTGCTAGGTCTTTCCCTTTAGGTTTTACCCCCAACAATGTTTTCATTAGTTTCGCTCACCTCTCGAAATCAAGCATTTATTACAGCAGGTTGGAGCAGCCTGTATCTCAGCACAGGAATAAGGTAGGGAAGAATTCTAAGGCTCATTTTGACTGCCTCCAGAAGTTAGATCAGATGGCAAATTGGATTTGGTGCTAGGTCTTTCCCCTTAGGTTTTACCCTAACAATGTTTTCATTAGTTTCGCTCACTCTCGAAATCAAGCATTTTTACAGCAGGTTGGAGCAGCCTGTATCTCAGCACAGGAATAAGGTAGGGAAGAATTCTAAGGCTCATTTTGACTGCCTCCAGAAGTTAGATCAGATGGCAAATTGGATTTGGTGCTAGGTCTTTCCCTTTAGGTTTTACCCCAACAATGTTTTCATTAGTTTCGCTCACTCTCGAAATCAAGCATTTTACAGCAGGTTGGAGCAGCCTGTATCTCAGCACAGGAATAAGGTAGGGAAGAATTCTAAGGCTCATTTTGACTGCCTCCAGAAGTTAGATCAGATGGCAAATTGGATTTGGTGCTAGGTCTTTCCCTTTAGGTTTTACCCCAACAATGTTTTCATTAGTTTCGCTCACTCTCGAAATCAAGCAATTTTACAGCAGGTTGGAGCAGCCTGTATCTCAGCACAGGAATAAGGTAGGGAAGAATTCTAAGGATCATTTTGACTGCCTCCAGAAGTTAGATCAGATGGCAAATTGGATTTGGTGCTAGGTCCTTTCCCTTTAGGTTTTACCCCCAACAATGTTTTCATTAGTTTCGCTCACTCTCGAAATCAAGCATTTTACAGCAGGTTGGAGCAGCCTGTATCTCAGCACAGGAATAAGGTAGGGAAGAATTCTAAGGATCATTTTGACTGCCTCCAGAAGTTAGATCAGATGGCAAATTGGATTTGGTGCTAGGTCTTTCCCTTTAGGTTTTACCCCAACAATGTTTTCATTAGTTTCGCTCACTCTCGAAATCAAGCATTTTACAGCAGGTTGGAGCAGCCTGTATCTCAGCACAGGAATAAGGTAGGGAAGAATTCTAAGGATCATTTTGACTGCCTCCAGAAGTTAGATCAGATGGCAAATTGGATTTGGTGCTAGGTCTTTCCCTTTAGGTTTTTACCCACAACAATGTTTTCATTAGTTTCGCTCACTCTCGAAATCAAGCATTTTACAGCAGGTTGGAGCAGCCTGTATCTCAGCACAGGGAATAAGGTAGGGAAGAATTCTAAGGCTCATTTTGACTGCCCCTCCCAGAAGTTAGATCAGATGGCAAATTGGATTTGGTGCTAGGTCTTTCCCTTTAGGTTTTACCCCAACAATGTTTTCATTAGTTTCGCTCACTCTCGAAATCAAGCATTTTACAGCAGGTTGGAGCAGCCTGTATCTCAGCACAGGAATAAGGTAGGGAAGAATTCTAAGGATCATTTTGACTGCCTCCAGAAGTTAGATCAGATGGCAAATTGGATTTGGTGCTAGGTCTTTCCCTTTAGGTTTTACCCCAACAATGTTTTCATTAGTTTCGCTCACTTCTCGAAATCAAGCATTTTACAGCAGGTTGGAGCAGCCTGTATCTCAGCACAGGAATAAGGTAGGGAAGAATTCTAAGGATCATTTTGACTGCCTCCAGAAGTTAGATCAGATGGCAAATTGGATTTGGTGCTAGGTCTTTCCCTTTAGGTTTTACCCCAACAATGTTTTCATTAGTTTCGCTCACTCTCAAAATCAAGCATTTTACAGCAGGTTGGAGCAGCCTGTATCTCAGCACAGGAATAAGGTAGGGAAGAATTCTAAAGGATCATTTTGACTGCCTCCAGAAGTTAGATCAGATGGCAAATTGGATTTGGTGCTAGGTCTTTCCCTTTAGGTTTTACCCCAACAATGTTTTCATTAGTTTCGCTCACTCTCGAAATCAAGCAATTTTACAGCAGGTTGGAGCAGCCTGTAATCTCAGCACAGGAATAAGGTAGGGAAGAATTCTAAGGCTCATTTTGACTGCCTCCAGAAGTTAGATCAGATGGCAAATTGGATTGGTGCTAGGTCTTTCCCCTTAGGTTTTACCCTAACAATGTTTTCATTAGTTTCGCTCACTCTCGAAATCAAGCATTTTACAGCAGGTTGGAGCAGCCTGTATCTCAGCACAGGAATAAGGTAGGGAAGAATTCTAAGGCTCATTTTGACTGCCTCCAGAAGTTAGATCAGATGGCAAAATTGGATTTGGTGCTAGGTCCTTTCCCTTTAGGTTTTACCCCAACAATGTTTTCATTAGTTTCGCTCACTCTCGAAATCAAGCATTTTACAGCAGGTTGGAGCAGCCTGTATCTCAGGCACAGGAATAAGGTAGGGAAGAATTCTAAGGCTCATTTTGACTGCCTCCAGAAGTTAGATCAGATGGCAAATTGGATTTGGTGCTAGGTCTTTCCCTTTAGGTTTTACCCCAACAATGTTTTCATTAGTTTCGCTCACTCTCGAAATCAAGCATTTTACAGCAGGTTGGAGCAGCCTGTATCTCAGCACAGGAATAAGGTAGGGAAGAATTCTAAGGATCATTTTGACTGCCTCCAGAAGTTAGATCAGATGGCAAATTGGATTTGGTGCTAGGTCTTTCCCTTTAGGTTTTACCCCCAACAATGTTTTCATTAGTTTCGCTCACTCTCGAAATCAAGCATTTTACAGCAGGTTGGAGCAGCCTGTATCTCAGCACAGGAATAAGGTAGGGAAGAATTCTAAGGCTCATTTTGACTGCCTCCAGAAGTTAGATCAGATGGCAAATTGGATTTGGTGCTAGGTCTTTCCCTTTAGGTTTTACCCCAACAATGTTTTTCATTAGTTTTGCTCACTCTCGAAATCAAGCATTTTACAGCAGGTTGGAGCAGCCTGTATCTCAGCACAGGAATAAGGTAGGGAAGAATTCTAAGGCTCATTTTGACTGCCTCCAGAAGTTAGATCAGATGGCAAATTGGATTTGGTGCTAGGTCTTTCCCTTTAGGTTTTACCCCAACAATGTTTTCATTAGTTTCGCTCACTCTCGAAATCAAACATTTTACAGCAGGTTGGAGCAGCCTGTATCTCAGCACAGGAATAAGGTAGGGAAGAATTCTAAGGATCATTTTGACTGCCTCCAGAAGTTAGATCAGATGGCAAATTGGATTTGGTGCTAGGTCTTTCCCTTTAGGTTTTACCCCCAACAATGTTTTCATTAGTTTCGCTCACTCTCGAAATCAAGCATTTTTACAGCAGGTTGGAGCAGCCTGTATCTCAGCACAGGAATAAGGTAGGGAAGAATTCTAAGGATCATTTTGACTGCCTCCAGAAGTTAGATCAGATGGCAAATTGGATTTTGGTGCTAGGTCTTTCCCTTTAGGTTTTACCCCCAACAATGTTTTCATTAGTTTCGCTCACTCTCGAAATCAAGCATTTTACAGCAGGTTGGAGCAGCCTGTATCTCAGCACAGGAATAAGGTAGGGAAGAATTCTAAGGATCATTTTGAGTGCCCCCAGAAGTTAGATCAGATGGCAAATTGGATTTGGTGCTAGGTCTTTCCCTTTAGGTTTTACCCCAACAATGTTTTCATTAGTTTTCGCTCACTCTCGAAATCAAGCATTTTACAGCAGGTTGGAGCAGCCTGTATCTCAGCACAGGAATAAGGTAGGGAAGAATTCTAAGGATCATTTTGACTGCCTCCAGAAGTTAGATCAGATGGCAAATTGGATTTGGTGCTAGGTCTTTCCCTTTAGGTTTTACCCCAACAATGTTTTCATTAGTTTCGCTCACTCTCGAAATCAAGCATTTTACAGCAGGTTGGAGCAGCCTGTATCTCAGCACAGGAATAAGGTAGGGAAGAATTCTAAGGATCATTTTGACTGCCTCCAGAAGTTAGATCAGATGGCAAATTGGATTTGGTGCTAGGTCTTTCCCTTTAGGTTTTACCCCAACAATGTTTTCATTAGTTTCGCTCACTCTCGAAATCAAGCATTTTACAGCAGGTTGGAGCAGCCTGTATCTCAGCACAGGAATAAGGTAGGGAAGAATTCTAAGGATCATTTTGACTGCCTCCAGAAGTTAGATCAGATGGCAAATTGGATTTGGTGCTAGGTCTTTCCCTTTAGGTTTTACCCCAACAATGTTTTCATTAGTTTCGCTCACTCTCCGAAATCAAGCATTTTTACAGCAGGTTGGAGCAGCCTGTATCTCAGCACAGGAATAAGGTAGGGAAGAATTCTAAGGATCATTTTGACTGCCTCCAGAAGTTAGATCAGATGGCAAATTGGATTTGGTGCTAGGTCTTTCCCTTTAGGTTTTACCCCAACAATGTTTTCATTAGTTTCGCTCACTCTCGAAATCAAGCATTTTACAGCAGGTTGGAGCAGCCTGTATCTCAGCACAGGAATAAGGTAGGGAAGAATTCTAAGGCTCATTTTGACTGCCTCCAGAAGTTAGATCAGATGGCAAATTGGATTTGGTGCTAGGTCTTTCCCTTTAGGTTTTACCCCAACAATGTTTTCATTAGTTTCGCTCACTCTCGAAATCAAGCATTTTACAGCAGGTTGGAGCAGCCTGTATCTCAGCACAGGAATAAGGTAGGGAAGAATTCTAAGGCTCATTTTGACTGCCTCCAGAAGTTAGATCAGATGGCAAATTGGATTTGGTGCTAGGTCTTTCCCTTTAGGTTTTACCCCAACAATGTTTTCATTAGTTTCGCTCACTCTCGAAATCAAGCATTTTACAGCAGGTTGGAGCAGCCCTGTATCTCAGCACAGGAATAAGGTAGGGAAGAATTCTAAGGATCATTTTGACTGCCTCCAGAAGTTAGATCAGATGGCAAATTGGATTTGGTGCTAGGTCTTTCCCTTTAGGTTTTACCCCAACAATGTTTTCATTAGTTTCGCTCACTCTCGAAATCAAGCATTTTACAGCAGGTTGGAGCAGCCTGTATCTCAGCACAGGAATAAGGTAGGGAAGAATTCTAAGGATCATTTTGACTGCCCTCCAGAAGTTAGATCAGATGGCAAATTGGATTTGGTGCTAGGTCTTTCCCTTAGGTTTTACCCCAACAATGTTTTCATTAGTTTCGCTCACCTCTCGAAATCAAGCACTTTACAGCAGGTTGGAGCAGCCTGTATCTCAGCACAGGAATAAGGTAGGGAAGAATTCTAAGGCTCATTTTGACTGCCTCCAGAAGTTAGATCAGATGGCAAATTGGATTTGGTGCTAGGTCTTTCCCTTTAGGTTTTACCCCCAACAATGTTTTCATTAGTTTCGCTCACTCTCGAAATCAAGCATTTTACAGCAGGTTGGAGCAGCCTGTATCTCAGCACAGGAATAAGGTAGGGAAGAATTCTAAGGATCATTTTGACTGCCTCCAGAAGTTAGATCAGATGGCAAATTGGATTTGGTGCTAGGTCTTTCCCTTTAGGTTTTACCCCAACAATGTTTTCATTAGTTTCGCTCACTCTCGAAATCAAGCATTTTTCAGCAGGTTGGAGCAGCCTGTATCTCAGCACAGGAATAAGGTAGGGAAGGAATTCTAAGGCTCATTTTGACTGCCTCCAGAAGTTAGATCAGATGGCAAATTGGATTTGGTGCTAGGTCTTTCCCTTTAGGTTTTACCCCAACAATGTTTTCATTAGTTTCGCCTCACTCTCGAAATCAAGCATTTTACAGCAGGTTGGAGCAGCCTGTATCTCAGCACAGGAATAAGGTAGGGAAGAATTCTAAGGCTCATTTTGACTGCCTCCAGAAGTTAGATCAGATGGCAAATTGGATTTGGTGCTAGGTCTTTCCCTTTAGGTTTTACCCCAACAATGTTTTCATTAGTTTCGCTCACTCTCGAAATCAAGCATTTTACAGCAGGTTGGAGCAGCCTGTATCTCAGCACAGGAATAAGGTAGGGAAGAATTCTAAGGCTCATTTTGACTGCCATCCAGAAGTTAGATCAGATGGCAAATTGGATTTGGTGCTAGGTCCTTTCCCTTTAGGTTTTACCCCAACAATGTTTTCATTAGTTTTGCTCACTCTCGAAAATCAAGCATTTTACAGCAGGTTGGAGCAGCCTGTATCTCAGCACAGGAATAAGGTAGGGAAGAATTCTAAGGCTCATTTTGACTGCCTCCAGAAGTTAGATCAGATGGCAAATTGGATTTGGTGCTAGGTCTTTCCCTTTAGGTTTTTACCCCAACAATGTTTTCATTAGTTTCGCTCACTCTCGAAATCAAGCATTTTACAGCAGGTTGGAGCAGCCTGTATCTCAGCACAGGAATAAGGTAGGGAAGAATTCTAAGGATCATTTTGACTGCCTCCAGAAGTTAGATCAGATGGCAAATTGGATTTGGTGCTAGGTCTTTCCCTTTAGGTTTTACCCCCAACAATGTTTTCATTAGTTTCGCTCACTCTCGAAATCAAGCATTTTACAGCAGGTTGGAGCAGCCTGTATCTCAGCACAGGAATAAGGTAGGGAAGAATTCTAAGGATCATTTTGACTGCCTCCAGAAGTTAGATCAGATGGCAAATTGGATTTGGTGCTAGGTCTTTCCCTTTAGGTTTTACCCCAACAATGTTTTCATTAGTTTCGCTCACTCTCGAAATCAAGCATTTTACAGCAAGGTTGGTAGCAGCCTGTATCTCAGCACAGGAATAAGGTAGGGAAGAATTCTAAGGCTCATTTTGACTGCCTCCAGAAGTTAGATCAGATGGCAAATTGGATTTGGTGCTAGGTCTTTCCCTTTAGGTTTTACCCCAACAATGTTTTTCATTAGTTTCGCTCACTCTCGAAATCAAGCATTTTACAGCAGGTTGGAGCAGCCTGTATCTCAGCACAGGAATAAGTAGGGAAGGAATTCTAAGGATCATTTTGACTGCCTCCAGAAGTTAGATCAGATGGCAAATTGGATTTGGTGCTAGGTCTTTCCCTTTAGGTTTTACCCCAACAATGTTTTCATTAGTTTCGCTCACTCTCGAAATCAAGCATTTTACAGCAGGTTGGAGCAGCCTGTATCTCAGCACAGGAATAAGGTAGGGAAGAATTCTAAGGCTCTTTTTGACTGCCTCCAGAAGTTAGATCAGATGGCAAATTGGATTTGGTGCTAGTCTTTCCCTTTAGGTTTTACCCCAACAATGTTTTCATTAGTTTCGCTCACTCTCCGAAATCAAGCATTTTACAGCAGGTTGGAGCAGCCTGTATCTCAGCACAGGAATAAGGTAGGGAAGAATTCTAAGGATCATTTTGACTGCCTCCAGAAGTTAGATCAGATGGCAAATTGGATTTGGTGCTAGGTCTTTCCCTTTAGGTTTTACCCCAACAATGTTTTCATTAGTTTCGCTCACTCTCGAAATCAAGCATTTTACAGCAGGTTGGAGCAGCCTGTATCTCAGCACAGGAATAAGGTAGGGAAGAATTCTAAGGATCATTTTGACTGCCTCCAGAAGTTAGATCAGATGGCAAATTGGATTTGGTGCTAGGTCTTTCCCTTTAGGTTTTACCCCAACAATGTTTTCATTAGTTTCGCTCACTCTCGAAATCAAGCATTTTACAGCAGGTTGGAGCAGCCTGTATCTCAGCACAGGAATAAGGTAGGGAAGAATTCTAAGGCTCATTTTGACTGCCTCCAGAAGTTAGATCAGATGGCAAATTGGATTTGGTGCTAGGTCTTTCCCTTTAGGTTTTACCCCAACAATGTTTTCATTAGTTTCGCTCACTCTCGAAATCAAGCATTTTACAGCAGGTTGGAGCAGACTGTATCTCAGCACAGGAATAAGGTAGGGAAGAATTCTAAGGCTCATTTTGACTGCCTCCAGAAGTTAGATCAGATGGCAAATTGGATTTGGTGCTAGGTCTTTCCCTTTAGTTTTAACCCCAACAATGTTTTCATTAGTTCGCTCACTCTCGAAATCAAGCATTTTACAGCAGGTTGGAGCAGCCTGTATCTCAGCACAGGAATAAGGTAGGGAAGAATTCTAAGGCTCATTTTGACTGCCTCCAGAAGTTAGATCAGATGGCAAATTGGATTTGGTGCTAGGTCTTTCCCTTTAGGTTTTACCCCCAACAATGTTTTCATTAGTTTCGCTCACTCTCCGAAATCAAGCATTTTACAGCAGGTTGGAGCAGCCTGTATCTCAGCACAGGAATAAGGTAGGGAAGAATTCTAAGGCTCATTTTGACTGCCTCCAGAAGTTAGATCAGATGGCAAATTGGATTTGGTGCTAGGTCTTTCCCTTTAGGTTTTACCCCAACAATGTTTTCATTAGTTTTCGCTCACTCTCGAAATCAAGCATTTTACAGCAGGTTGGAGCAGCCTGTATCTCAGCACAGGAATAAGGTAGGGAAGAATTCTAAGGATCATTTTGACTGCCCTCCAGAAGTTAGATCAGATGGCAAATTGGATTTGGTGCTAGGTCTTTCCCTTTAGGTTTTACCCCAACAATGTTTTCATTAGTTTCCGCTCACTCTCGAAATCAAGCATTTTACAGCAGGTTGGAGCAGCCTGTATCTCAGCACAGGAATAAGGTAGGGAAGAATTCTAAGGATCATTTTGACTGCCTCCAGAAGTTAGATCAGATGGCAAATTGGATTTGGTGCTAGGTCTTTCCCTTTAGGTTTTACCCCAACAATGTTTTCATTAGTTTCGCTCACTCTCGAAATCAAGCATTTTACAGCAGGTTGGAGCAGCCTGTATCTCAGCACAGGAATAAGGTAGGGAAGAATTCTAAGGATCATTTTGACTGCCTCCAGAAGTTAGATCAGATGGCAAATTGGATTTGGTGCTAGGTCCTTTCCCTTTAGGTTTTACCCCAACAATGTTTTTCATTAGTTTCGCTCACTCTCGAAATCAAGCATTTTACAGCAGGGTTGGAGCAGCCTGTATCTCAGCACAGGAATAAGGTAGGGAAGAATTCTAAGGCTCATTTTGACTGCCTCCAGAAGTTAGATCAGATGGCAAATTGGATTTGGTGCTAGGTCTTTCCCCTTAGGTTTTTACCCTAACAATGTTTTCATTAGTTTTCGCTCACTCTCGAAATCAGCATTTTACAGCAGGTTGGAGCAGCCTGTATCTCAGCACAGGAATAAGGTAGGGAAGAATTCTAAGGCTCATTTTGACTGCCTCCAGAAGTTAGATCAGATGGCAAATTGGATTTGGTGCTAGGTCTTTCCCTTTAGGTTTTACCCCAACAATGTTTTCATTAGTTTCGCTCCACTCTCGAAATCAAGCATTTTACAGCAGGTTGGAGCAGCCTGTATCTCAGCACAGGAATAAGGTAGGGAAGAATTCTAAGGATCATTTTGACTGCCTCCAGAAGTTAGATCAGATGGCAAATTGGATTTGGTGCTAGGTCTTTCCCTTTAGGTTTTACCCCAACAATGTTTTCATTAGTTTCGCTCACTCTCGAAATCAAGCATTTTACAGCAGGTTGGAGCAGCCTGTATCTCAGCACAGGAATAAGGTAGGGAAGAATTCTAAGGCTCATTTTGGACTGCCCTCCAGAAGTTAGATCAGATGGCAAATTGGATTTGGTGCTAGGTCTTTCCCTTTAGGTTTTACCCCAACAATGTTTTCATTAGTTTCGCTCACTCTCGAAATCAAGCATTTTACAGCAGGTTGGAGCAGCCTGTATCTCAGCACAGGAATAAGGTAGGGAAGGAATTCAAATACTCAATTTGACTGCCTCCAGAAGTTAGATCAGATGGCAAATTGGATTTGGTGCTAGGTCTTTCCCTTTAGGTTTTACCCCAACAATGTTTTCATTAGTTTCGCTCACTCTCGAAATCAAGCATTTTACGGGCAGGTTGGAGCAGCCTGTATCTCAGCACAGGAATAAGGTAGGGAAGAATTCCTAAGGATCATTTTGACTGCCTCCCAGAGTTAGATCAGATGGCAAATTGGATTTGGTGCTAGGTCTTTCCCCTTTAGGTTTTACCCCAACAATGTTTTCATTAGTTTCGCTCACTCTCGAAATCAAGCATTTTACAGCAGGTTGGAGCAGCCTGTATCTCAGCACAGGAATAAGGTAGGGAAGAATTCCTAAGGCTCATTTTGACTGCCTCCAGAAAGTTAGATCAGATGGCAAATTGGATTTGGTGCTAGGTCTTTCCCTTTAGGGTTTTACCCCCACAATGTTTTCATTAGTTTCGCTCACTCTCGAAATCAAGCATTTTACAGCAGGTTGGAGCAGCCTGTATCTCAGCACAGGAATAAGGTAGGGAAGAATTCTAAGGCTCATTTTGACTGCCTCCAGAAGTTAGATCAGATGGCAAATTGGATTTGGTGCTAGGTCTTTCCCTTTAGGTTTTACCCCAACAATGTTTTCATTAGTTTCGCTCACTCTCGAAATCAAGCATTTTACAGCAGGTTGGAGCAGCCTGTATCTCAGCACAGGAATAAGGTAGGGAAGAATTCTAAGGCTCATTTTGACTGCCTCCAGAAGTTAGATCAGATGGCAAATTGGATTTGGTGCTAGGTCTTTCCCCTTTAGGTTTTACCCCAACAATGTTTTCATTAGTTTCCGCTCACTCTCGAAATCAAGCATTTTACAGCAGGTTGGAGCAGCCTGTATCTCAGCACAGGAATAAGGTAGGGAAGAATTCAAATGCTCATTTTGACTGCCTCCAGAAGTTAGATCAGATGGCAAATTGGATTTGGTGCTAGGTCTTTCCCTTTAGGTTTTACCCCCAACAATGTTTTCATTAGTTTCGCTCACTCTCGAAATCAAGCATTTTACAGCAGGTTGGAGCAGCCTGTATCTCAGCACAGGAATAAGGTAGGGAAGAATTCTAAGGATCATTTTGACTGCCTCCAGAAGTTAGATCAGATGGCAAATTGGATTTGGTGCTAGGTCTTTCCCTTTAGGTTTTACCCCAACAATGTTTTCATTAGTTTCGCTCACTCTCGAAATCAAGCATTTTACAGCAGGTTGGAGCAGCCTGTATCTCAGCACAGGAATAAGGTAGAGAAGAATTCTAAGGATCATTTTGACTGCCTCCAGAAGTTAGATCAGATGGCAAATTGGATTTGGTGCTAGGTCTTTCCCTTTAGGTTTTACCCCCAACAATGTTTTCATTAGTTTCGCTCACTCTCGAAATCAAGCATTTTACAGCAGGTTGGAGCAGCCTGTATCTCAGCACAGGAATAAGGTAGGGAAGAATTCTAAGGCTCATTTTGACTGCCTCCAGAAGTTAGATCAGATGGCAAATTGGATTTGGGTGCTAGGTCTTTCCCTTTAGGTTTTACCCCAACAATGTTTTCATTAGTTTCGGCTCACTCTCGAAATCAAGCATTTTACAGCAGGTTGGAGCAGCCTGTATCTCAGCACAGGAATAAGGTAGGGAAGAATTCTAAGGCTCATTTTGACTGCCTCCAGAAGTTAGATCAGATGGCAAATTGGATTTGGTGCTAGGTCCTTTCCCTTTAGGTTTTACCCCAACAATGTTTTCATTAGTTTCGCTCACTCTCGAAATCAAGCATTTTACAGCAGGTTGGAGCAGCCTGTATCTCAGCACAGGAATAAGGTAGGGAAGAATTCTAAGGCTCATTTTGACTGCCTCCAGAAGTTAGATCAGATGGCAAATTGGATTTGGTGCTAGGTCTTTCCCTTTAGGTTTTACCCCAACAATGTTTTCATTAGTTTCGCTCACTCTCGAAATCAAGCATTTTACAGCAGGTTGGAGCAGCCTGTATCTCAGCACAGGAATAAGGTAGGGAAGAATTCTAAGGCTCATTTTGACTGCCTCCAGAAGTTAGATCAGATGGCAAATTGGATTTGGTGCTAGGTCTTTCCCTTTAGGTTTTACCCCAACAATGTTTTCATTAGTTTCGCTCACTCTCGAAATCAAGCATTTTACAGCAGGTTGGAGCAGCCTGTATCTCAGCACAGGAATAAGGTAGGGAAGAATTCTAAGGCTCATTTTGACTGCCTCCAGAAGTTAGATCAGATGGCAAATTGGATTTGGTGCTAGGTCTTTCCCTTTAGGTTTTACCCCAACAATGTTTTCATTAGTTTCGCTCACTCTCGAAATCAAGCATTTTACAGCAGGTTGGAGCAGCCTGTATCTCAGCACAGGAATAAGGTAGGGAAGAATTCAAATGCTCATTTTGACTGCCTCCAGAAGTTAGATCAGATGGCAAATTGGATTTGGTGTTAGGTCTTTCCCTTTAGGTTTTACCCCAACAATGTTTTCATTAGTTTCGCTCACTCTCGAAATCAAGCATTTTACAGCAGGTTGGAGCAGCCTGTATCTCAGCACAGGAATAAGGTAGGGAAGAATTCTAAGGCTCATTTTGACTGCCTCCAGAAGTTAGATCAGATGGCAAATTGGATTTGGTGCTAGGTCTTTCCCTTTAGGTTTTACCCCAACAATGTTTTCATTAGTTTTCGCTCACTTCTCGAAATCAAGCATTTTACAGCAGGTTGGAGCAGCCTGTATCTCAGCACAGGAATAAGGTAGGGAAGAATTCTAAGGATCATTTTGACTGCCTCCAGAAGTTAGATCAGATGGCAAATTGGATTTGGTGCTAGGTCTTTCCCTTTAGGTTTTACCCCAACAATGTTTTCATTAGTTTCGCTCACTCTCGAAATCAAGCATTTTACAGCAGGTTGGAGCAGCCTGTATCTCAGCACAGGAATAAGGTAGGGAAGAATTCTAAGGATCATTTTGACTGCCTCCAGAAGTTAGATCAGATGGCAAATTGGATTTGGTGCTAGGTCTTTCCCTTTTGGTTTTACCCCCAACAATGTTTTCATTAGTTTCGCTCACTCTCGAAATCAAGCATTTTACAGCAGGTTGGAGCAGCCTGTATCTCAGCACAGGAATAAGGTAGGGAAGAATTCTAAGGATCATTTTGACTGCCTCCAGAAGTTAGATCAGGATGGCAAATTGGATTTGGTGCTAGGTCTTTCCCCTTTAGGTTTTACCCCAACAATGTTTTCATTAGTTTCGCTCACTCTCGAAATCAAGCATTTTACAGCAGGTTGGAGCAGCCTGTATCTCAGCACAGGAATAAGGTAGGGAAGAATTCTAAGGCTCATTTTGACTGCCTCCAGAAGTTAGATCAGATGGCAAATTGGATTTGGTGCTAGGTCTTTCCCTTTAGGTTTTACCCCAACAATGTTTTCATTAGTTTCGCTCACTCTCGAAATCAAGCATTTTACAGCAGGTTGGAGCAGCCTGTATCTCAGCACAGGAATAAGGTAGGGAAGAATTCTAAGGCTCATTTTGACCTGCCGTCCAGAAGTTAGATCAGATGGCAAATTGGTATTTGGTGCTAGGTCTTTCCCTTTAGGTTTTACCCCAACAATGTTTTCATTAGTTTCGCTCACTCTCGAAATCAAGCATTTTACAGCAGGTTGGAGAAGCCTGTATCTCAGCACAGGAATACGGTAGGGAAGAATTCTAAGGATCATTTTGACTGCCTCCAGAAGTTAGATCAGATGGCAAATTGGATTTGGTGCTAGGTCTTTCCCCTTTAGGTTTTACCCCAACAATGTTTTCATTAGTTTCGCTCACTCTCGAAATCAAGCATTTTACAGGCAGGTTGGAGCAGCCTGTATCTCAGCACAGGAATAAGGTAGGGAAGAATTCTAAGGCTCATTTTGACTGCCTCCAGAAGTTAGATCAGATGGCAAATTGGATTTGGTGCTAGGTCTTTCCCTTTAGGTTTTACCCCAACAATGTTTTCATTAGTTTCGCTCACTCTCGAAATCAAGCATTTTACAGCAGGTTGGAGCAGCCTGTACTCAGCACAGGAATAAGGTAGGGAAGAATTCTAAGGATCATTTTGACTGCCTCCAGAAGTTAGATCAGATGGCAAATTGGATTTGGTGCTAGGTCTTTCCCTTTAGGTTTTACCCCAACAATGTTTTCATTAGTTTCGCTCACCATCTCGAAATCAAGCATTTTACAGCAGGATGGAGCAGCCTGTATCTCAGCACAGGAATAAGGTAGGGGAAGAATTCTAAGGCTCATTTTGACTGCCTCCAGAAGTTAGATCAGATGGCAAATTGGATTTGGTGCTAGGTCTTTCCCTTTAGGTTTTACCCCCAACAATGTTTTCATTAGTTTCGCTCACCTCTCGAAATCAAGCATTTTACAGCAGGTTGGAGCAGCCTGTATCTCAGCACAGGAATAAGGTAGGGAAGAATTCTAAGGCTCATTTTGACTGCCTCCAGAAGTTAGATCAGATGGCAAATTTGGATTTGGTGCTAGGTCTTTCCCTTTAGGTTTTACCCCAACAATGTTTTTCATTAGTTTCGCTCACTCTCGAAATCAAGCATTTTACAGCAGGTTGGAGCAGCCTGTATCTCAGCACAGGAATAAGGTAGGGAAGAATTCTAAGGCTCATTTTGACTGCCTCCAGAAGTTAGATCAGATGGCAAATTGGATTTGGTGCTAGGTCTTTCCCTTTAGGTTTTACCCCAACAATGTTTTCATTAGTTTCGCTCACTCTCGAAATCAAGCATTTTACAGCAGGTTGGAGCAGCCTGTATCTCAGCACAGGAATAAGGTAGGGAAGAATTCTAAGGCTCATTTTGACTGCCTCCAGAAGTTAGATCAGATGGCAAATTGGATTTGGTGCTAGGTCTTTCCCTTTAGGTTTTACCCCAACAATGTTTTCATTAGTTTCGCTCACTCTCGAAATCAAGCATTTTACAGCAGGTTGGAGCAGCCTGTATCTCAGCACAGGAATAAGGTAGGGAAGAATTCAAATGCTCATTTTGACTGCCTCCAGAAGTTAGATCAGATGGCAAATTGGATTTGGTGTTAGGTCTTTCCCTTTAGGTTTTACCCCAACAATGTTTTCATTAGTTTCGCTCACTCTCGAAATCAAGCATTTTACAGCAGGTTGGAGCAGCCTGTATCTCAGCACAGGAATAAGGTAGGGAAGAATTCTAAGGCTCATTTTGACTGCCTCCAGAAGTTAGATCAGATGGCAAATTGGATTTGGTGCTAGGTCTTTCCCTTTAGGTTTTACCCCAACAATGTTTTCATTAGTTTCGCTCACTCTCGAAATCAAGCATTTTACAGCAGGTTGGAGCAGCCTGTATCTCAGCACAGGAATAAGGTAGGGAAGAATTCTAAGGCTCATTTTGACTGCCTCCAGAAGTTAGATCAGATGGCAAATTGGATTTGGTGCTAGGTCTTTCCCTTTAGTTTTACCCCCAACAATGTTTTCATTAGTTTCGCTCACTCTCGAAATCAAGCATTTTACAGCAGGTTGGAGCAGCCTGTATCTCAGCACAGGAATAAGGTAGGGAAGAATTCTAAGGATCATTTTGACTGCCTCCAGAAGTTAGATCAGATGGCAAATTGGATTTGGTGCTAGGTCTTTCCCTTTGGTTTTACCCCAACAATGTTTTTCATTAGTTTCGCTCACTCTCGAAATCAAGCATTTTACAGCAGGTTGGAGCAGCCTGTATCTCAGCACAGGAATAAGGTAGGGAAGAATTCTAAGGATCATTTTGACTGCCTCCAGAAGTTAGATCAGATGGCAAATTGGATTTGGTGCTAGGTCTTTTCCCTTTAGGTTTTACCACCAACAATGTTTTCATTAGTTTCGCTCACATCTCGAAATCAAGCATTTTACAGCAGGTTGGAGCAGCCTGTATCTCAGCACAGGAAATAAGGTAGGGAAGAATTCTAAGGCTCATTTTGACTGCCTCCAGAAGTTAGATCAGATGGCAAATTGGATTTGGTGCTAGGTCTTTCCCTTTAGGTTTTACCCCAACAATGTTTTCATTAGTTTCGCTCACTCTCGAAATCAAGCATTTTACAGCAGGTTGGAGCAGCCTGTATCTCAGCACAGGAATAAGGTAGGGAAGAATTCTAAGAGCTCATTTTGACTGCCTCCAGAAGTTAGATCAGATGGCAAATTGGATTTGGTGCTAGGTCTTTCCCTTTAGGTTTTACCCCAACAATGTTTTCATTAGTTTCGCTCACTCTCGAAATCAAGCATTTTACAGCAGGTTTGGAGAAGCCTGTATCTCAGCACAGGAATACGGTAGGGAAGAATTCTAAGGATCATTTTGACTGCCCTCCAGAAGTTAGATCAGATGGCAAATTGGATTTGGTGCTAGGTCTTTCCCTTTAGGTTTTACCCCAACAAAGTTTTCATTAGTTTCGCTCACTCTCGAAATCAAGCCATTTTACAGCAGGTTGGAGCAGCCTGTATCTCAGCACAGGAATAAGGTAGGGAAGAATTCTAAGGCTCATTTTGACTGCCCTCCAGAAGTTAGATCAGATGGCAAATTGGATTTGGTGCTAGGTCTTTCCCTTTAGGTTTTACCCCAACAATGTTTTCATTAGTTTCGCTCACTCTCGAAATCAAGCATTTTACAGCAGGTTGGAGCAGCCTGTATCTCAGCACAGGAATAAGGTAGGGAAGAATTCTAAGGATCATTTTGACTGCCTCCAGAAGTTAGATCAGATGGCAAATTGGATTTGGTGCTAGGTCTTTCCCTTTAGGTTTTACCCCAACAATGTTTTCATTAGTTTCGCTCACTCTCGAAATCAAGCATTTTACAGCAGGATGGAGCAGCCTGTATCTCAGCACAGGAATAAGGTAGGGAAGAATTCTAAGGCTCATTTTGACTGCCTCCAGAAGTTAGATCAGATGGCAAATTGGATTTGGTGCTAGGTCTTTCCCTTTAGGTTTTTACCCCCAACAATGTTTTCATTAGTTTCGCTCACTCTCGAAATCAAGCATTTTACAGCAGGTTGGAGCAGCCTGTATCTCAGCACAGGAATAAGGTAGAGAAGAATTCTAAGGATCATTTTGACTGCCTCCAGAAGTTAGATCAGATGGCAAATTGGATTTGGTGCTAGGTCTTTCCCTTTAGGTTTTAACCCCAACAATGTTTTCATTAGTTTCGCTCACTCTCGAAATCAAGCATTTTACAGCAGGTTGGAGCAGCCTGTATCTCAGCACAGGAATAAGGTAGGGAAGAATTCTAAGGCTCATTTTGACTGCCTCCAGAAGTTAGATCAGATGGCAAATTGGATTTGGTGCTAGGTCTTTCCCTTTAGGTTTTACCCCAACAATGTTTTCATTAGTTTCGCTCACTCTCGAAATCAAGCATTTTTACAGCAGGATGGAGCAGCCTGTATCTCAGCACAGGAATAAGGTAGGGAAGAATTCTAAGGCTCATTTTGACTGCCTCCAGAAGTTAGATCAGATGGCAAATTGGATTTGGTGCTAGGTCCTTTCCCTTTTAGGTTTTACCCCCAACAATGTTTTTTCATTAGTTTCGCTCACTCTCGAAATCAAGCATTTTACAGCAGGTTGGAGCAGCCTGTATCTCAGCACAGGAATAAGGTAGGGAAGAATTCTAAGGCTCATTTTGACTGCCTACCAGAAGTTAGATCAGATGGCAAATTGGATTTGGTGCTAGGTCTTTCCCTTTAGGTTTATACCCCAACAATGTTTTCATTAGTTTCGCTCACTCTCGAAATCAAGCATTTTACAGCAGGTTGGAGCAGCCTGTATCTCAGCACAGGAATAAGGTAGGGAAGAATTCTAAGGCTCATTTTGACTGCCTCCAGAAGTTAGATCAGATGGCAAATTGGATTTGGTGCTAGGTCTTTCCCTTTAGGTTTTACCCCAACAATGTTTTCATTAGTTTCGCTCACTCTCGAAATCAAGCATTTTACAGCAGGTTGGAGCAGCCTGTAATCTCAGCACAGGAATAAGGTAGGGAAGAATTCTAAGGCTCATTTTGACTGCCTCCAGAAGTTAGATCAGATGGCAAATTGGATTTGGTGCTAGGTCTTTCCCTTTAGGTTTTACCCCAACAATGTTTTCATTAGTTTCGCTCACTCTCGAAATCAAGCATTTTACAGCAGGTTGGAGCAGCCTGTATCTCAGCACAGGAATAAGGTAGGGAAGAATTCAAATGCTCATTTTTGACTGCCTCCAGAAGTTAGATCAGATGGCAAATTGGATTTGGTGTTAGGTCTTTCCCTTTAGGTTTTACCCCAACAATGTTTTCATTAGTTTTCGCTCACCTCTCGAAATCAAGCATTTTACAGCAGGTTGGAGCAGCCTGTATCTCAGCACAGGAATAAGGTAGGGAAGAATTCTAAGGCTCATTTTGACTGCCTCCAGAAGTTAGATCAGATGGCAAATTGGATTTGGTGCTAGGTCCTTTCCCTTTAGGTTTTACCCCAACAATGTTTTCATTAGTTTCGCTCCACTCTCGAAATCAAGCATTTTACAGCAGGTTGGAGCAGCCTGTATCTCAGCACAGGAATAAGGTAGGGAAGAATTCTAAGGCTCATTTTGACTGCCTCCAGAAGTTAGATCAGATGGCAAATTGGATTTGGTGCTAGGTCTTTCCCTTAGGTTTTACCCCAACAATGTTTTCATTAGTTTCGCTCACTCTCGAAATCAAGCATTTTACAGCAGGTTGGAGCAGCCTGTATCTCAGCACAGGAATAAGGTAGGAAGAATTCTAAGGATCATTTTGACTGCCTCCAGAAGTTAGATCAGATGGCAAATTGGATTTGGTGCTAGGTCTTTCCCTTTTGGTTTTACCCCAACAATGTTTTCATTAGTTTCGCTCACTCTCGAAAATCAAGCATTTTACAGCAGGTTGGAGCAGGCCTGTATCTCAGCACAGGAATAAGGTAGGGAAGAATTCTAAGGATCATTTTGACTGCCTCCAGAAGTTAGATCAGATGGCAAATTGGATTTTGGTGCTAGGTCTTTCCCTTTAGGTTTTACCCCAACAATGTTTTCATTAGTTTCGCTCACTCTCGAAATCAAGCATTTTACAGCAGGTTGGAGCAGCCTGTATCTCAGCACAGGAATAAGGTAGGGAAGAATTCTAAGGCTCATTTTGACTGCCTCCAGAAGTTAGATCAGATGGCAAATTGGATTTGGTGCTAGGTCTTTCCCTTTAGGTTTTACCCCAACAATGTTTTCATTAGTTTCGCTCACTCTCGAAATCAAGCATTTTACAGCAGGTTGGAGCAGCCTGTATCTCAGCACAGGAATAAGGTAGGGAAGAATTCTAAGGCTCATTTTGACTGCCTCCAGAAGTTAGATCAGATGGCAAATTGGATTTGGTGCTAGGTCTTT
>NW_027143809.1:15000-20000 GCF_026170545.1 Melanerpes formicivorus
GGAAGGAAGGAAGGAAGGAAGGAAGGAAGGAAGGAAGGAAGGAAGGAAGGAAGGAGGGAAGGAAGGAAGGAATTTGGAAGGAAGGAAGGAAGGAAGGAAAGAAGGAAGGAAAGAAAGGAGGAAGGAAGGAAGGAAGGAAGGAAGGAAGAAATTTGGAAGGAAGAAGTAAGGAAGGTAGGAAAGAAGGTAGGAAGGCAGGAAGGAAGGAACTTGAAGGGAATGAAATTGAAAAGAAGGAAGGAAGGAATATGGATGGAAGGAATTTGGAAGGAAGGAAGGAAGGAAGGAAGGAAGGAAGGAAGGAAGGAAGGAAGGAAGGAAGGAAGGAAGGAAGGAAGGAAGGAAGGAAGGTATCTCCACAGAAGGAAGGAAGGAATTTGGATGAATGGAAGGAAGGAAAGGAAGGAAGGAAGGATAGAAGGAAGGAAGGAAGGAAGGGAAGGGAAGGGAAGGAAGGAAGGAAGGAAGGAAGGAAGGAAGGAAGGAAGGAAGGAAGGAAGGAAGAAGGAAGGAAGGAAGGAAGGAAAGAATTCTAAGGGAAGAATTCGAAATGAAGGAAGGAAAGAAGGAAGGAAGGAAGGAAGGAAGGAAGGAAGGAAGGAAGGAAGGAAGGAAGGAAGGAAGGAAGGAAGGAAGGAAGGAAGGAAGGAAGGAAGGAAGGAAGGAAGGAAGGAAGGAATGTGACAAGAATAATTTAAAGAGAAGGAAGGAAGCAAAATTGGAAGGAAAGGATTTGGAAGGAAGGAAGGAAGGAAGGAGGGAAGGAAGGAAGGAAGGAAGGAAGGAAGGAAGGAAGGAAGGAAGGAAGGAAGGAAGGAAGGAAGGATGGAAGGGAAAGAAATGAGAAGGAATTCGAAAAGGAAGGAAGAATATCGGAAAAAATTCGGAAGGAATTCGGAAGGAATTCGGAAGGAAAGATGAAAGGAAGGAAAGAAAGGAAGGAAGGAAGGAACTTGAAGGGATGAATTTGAAAAGAAGGAAGGAAGGAATATGGAAGGAAGGAATTTGGAAGGAAGGAAGGAAGGAAGGAAGGAAGGAAGGAAGGAAGGAAGGAAGGAAGGAAGGAAGGAAGGAAGGAAGGAAGGAAAGAAGGAAGGAAGGAAGGAAGGAAGGAAGGAGGGGAAGGAAGGAAGGAATTTGGAAGGAAGGAAGGAAGGAAGGAAGGAAGGAAAGAAGGAAAGAAAAGAGGAAGGAAGGAACGAAGGAAGGAAATTTGGAAGGAAGGAAGTAAGGAAGGTACGAAAGAAGGTAGGAAGGAAGGAAGGAAGGAACTTGAAGGGATGAAATTGAAAAGAAGGAAGGAACGAATATGGATGGAAGGAATTTGGAAGGAAGGAAGGAAGGAAGGAAGGAAGGAAGGAAGGAAGGAAGGAAGGAAGGAAGGAAGGAAGGAAGGAAGGAAGGAAGGAAGGAAGGAAGGAATCTCCAAAGAAGGAATGAAGGAAGGAAGGAAGGAAGGAAGGTAGGAAAGAAGGAAGGAACGAAGGAAAGGAAGGAGAAGGAAGGAAGGAAGGAAGGAAGGAAGGAAGGAAGGAAGGAAGGAAGGAAGGAAGGAAGGAAGAAACTGGAAGGGATGAATTCGAAAAGAAGGAAGGAAGGAATATGGAAGGAAGGAATTTGGAAGGAATTTGGAAGGAAGGAAGGAAGGAAGGAAGGAAGGAAGGAAGGAAGGAAGGAAGGAAGGAAGGAAGGAAGGAAGGAAGGAAGGAAGGGAAGGAAGGAAGGAATCTCCACAGAAGGAAGGAAGGGATTTGGAAGGATGGAAGGAAGGAAGGAAGGAAGGAAGGAAGGAAGGAAGGAAGGAAGGAAGGAAGGAAGGAAGGAAGGAAGGAAGGAAGGAAGGGAAGGAAGGAATCTCCACAGAAGGAAGGAAGGGATTTGGAAGGATGGAAGGAAGGATAGAAGGAAGGAAGGGAAGGAAGGAAGGAAGGAAGGAAGGAAGGAAGGAAGGAAGGAAGGAAGGAAGGAAGGAAGGAAGGAAGGAAGGAAGGAAAGAAGGAAGGAATGTAGGAAGGAAAGAATTCTAAGGGAAGAATTCGAAATGAAGGAAGAAAGAAGGAAGAAGGAAGGAAGGAAGGAAGGAAGGAAGGAAGGAAGGAAGGAAGGAAGGAAGGAAGGAAGGAAAGAAGAAGGAGGGAAGGAAGGAAGGAAGGAAGGAAGGAAGGAAGGAAGGAAGGAAGGAAGGAAGGAAGGAAGGAAGGAAGGAAGGAAGGAAGGAAGGAAGGAAGGAAGGAAGGAAGGAAGGAAGGAAGGATATCGGAAGGAATTTGGAAGGAAAAAAGGAAGGTAGGAAGGAGGGAAGGAAGGAAGGAAGGAAGGAGGGGAAGGAAGGAAGGAAGGAAGGAAGGAAGGAAGGAAGGAAGAAGGAAGGAAGGAAAGAAAGGAAGGAAGGAAGGAAGCAATTTGGAATGAAGAAAGGAAGGAAGTAAGGAAAGAAGGAAGGATGGAAGGAAGGAAAGAATGAAATTCGGTAGGGAAATAAGGATGCCGGAAGGAATTTGGTAGGAATTCGGAAGGAAGGAAGGAAGGGAGGAAGGAAGGAAGGAAGGATGGAAAGGAAGGAAGGAAAAAAGGAAGGAAGGAAGGAAGGGAGGGAGGAATTCAGGAGGAAGATAGGAAGGAAGGAAGGAAGGAAGGAAGGAAGGAAGGAAGGAAGGAAGGAAGGAAGGAAGGAAGGAAGGAAGGAAGGAAGGAAGGAAGGAAGGAAGGAAAGAAGGAGGGAAGGAAGGAAGGAAGGAAGGAAGGAAGGAAGGAAGGAAGGAAGGAAGGAAGGAAGGAAGGAAGGAAGGAAGGAAGGAAGGAAAGAAAGAAGGAGGGAAGGAAGGAAGGAAGGAAGGAAGGAAGGAAGGAAGGAAGGAAGGAAGGAAGGAAGGAAGGAAGGAAGGAAGGAAGGAAGGAAGGAAGGAAGGAAGGATATCGGAAGGAATTTGGAAGGAAAAAAGGAAGGTAGGAAGGAGGGAAGGAAGGAAGGAAGGAAGGAGGGAAGGAAGGAAGGAAGGAAGGAAGGAAGGAAGGAAGGAAGGAAGGAAGGAAGGAAGGAAGGAAGGAAGGAAGGAAGGAAAGAAAGGAAGGAAGGAAGGAAGCAATTTGGAATGAAGAAAGGAAGAAAGTAAGGAAAGAAGGAAGGATGGAAGGAAGGAAAGAATGAAATTCGGTAGGAAATAAGGATGCCGGAAGGAATTTGGTAGGAATTCGGAAGGAAGGAAGGAAGGGAGGAAGGAAGGAAGGAAGGATGGAAGGAAGGAAGGAAAAAAGGAAGGAAGGAAGGAAGGGAGGGAGGAATTCAGGAGGAAGATAGGAAGGAAGGAAGGAAGGAAGGAAGGAAGGAAGGAAGGAAGGAAGGAAGGAAGGAAGGAAGGAAGGAAGGAAGGAAGAAATTTGGAAGGAAGGAAGTAAGGAAGGTAGGAAAGAAGGTAGGAAGGCAGGAAGGAAGGAACTTGAAGGGATGAAATTGAAAAGAAGGAAGGAAGGAATATGGATGGAAGGAATTTGGAAGGAAGGAAGGAAGGAAGGAAGGAAGGAAGGAAGGAAGGAAGGAAGGAAGGAAGGAAGGAAGGTATCTCCACAGAAGGAAGGAAGGAATTTGGATGAATGGAAGGAAGGAAAGGAAGGAAGGAAGGATAGAAGGAAGGAAGGAAGGAAGGAAGGAAGGAAGGAAGGAAGGAAGGAAGGAAGGAAGGAAGGAAGGAAGGAAGGAAGGAAGGAAGGAAGGAAGGAAGGAAAGAATTCTAAGGGAAGAATTCGAAATGAAGGAAGGAAAGAAGGAAGGAAGGAAGGAAGGAAGGAAGGAAGGAAGGAAGGAAGGAAGGAAGGAAGGAAGGAAGGAAGGAAGGAAGGAAGGAAGGAATGTGACAAGAATAATTTAAAGAGAAGGAAGGAAGCAAAATTGGAAGGAAAGGATTTGGAAGGAAGGAAGGAAGGAAGGAGGGAAGGAAGGAAGGAAGGAAGGAAGGAAGGAAGGAAGGAAGGAAGGAAGGAAGGAAGGAAGGAAGGAAGGAAGGATGGAAGGAAAGAAATGAGGAAGGAATTCGAAAGGAAGGAAGAATATCGGAAAAAATTCGGAAGGAATTCGGAAGGAATTCGGAAGGAAAGATGAAAGGAAGGAAAGAAAGGAAGGAAGGAAGGAACTTGAAGGGATGAATTTGAAAAGAAGGAAGGAAGGAATATGGAAGGAAGGAATTTGGAAGGAAGGAAGGAAGGAAGGAAGGAAGGAAGGAAGGAAGGAAGGAAGGAAGGAAGGAAGGAAGGAAGGAAGGAAGGAAAGAAGGAAGGAAGGAAGGAAGGAAGGAAGGAGGGAAGGAAGGAAGGAATTTGGAAGGAAGGAAGGAAGGAAGGAAGGAAGGAAGGAAGGAAGGAAAGAAGGAAAGAAAAGAGGAAGGAAGGAAGGAAGGAAGAAATTTGGAAGGAAGGAAGTAAGGAAGGTGCGAAAGAAGGTAGGAAGGAAGGAAGGAAGGAACTTGAAGGGATGAAATTGAAAAGAAGGAAGGAACGAATATGGATGGAAGGAATTTGGAAGGAAGGAAGGAAGGAAGGAAGGAAGGAAGGAAGGAAGGAAGGAAGGAAGGAAGGAAGGAATCTCCAAAGAAGGAAGGAAGGAAGGAAGGAAGGAAGGAAGGAAGGAAGGAAGGTCGGAAAGAAGGAAGGAACGAAGGAAGGAAGGAAGGAAGGAAGGAAGGAAGGAAGGAAGGAAGGAAGGAAGGAAGGAAGGAAGGAAGGAAGGAAGGAAGAAACTGGAAGGGATGAATTCGAAAAGAAGGAAGGAAGGAATATGGAAGGAAGGAATTTGGAAGGAATTTGGAAGGAATTTGGAAGGAAGGAAGGAAGGAAGGAAGGAAGGAAGGAAGGAAGGAAGGAAGGAAGGAAGGAAGGAAGGAAGGAAGGAAGGAAAGAAAGGAAGGAAGGAAGGAAGGAAGCAATTTGGAATGAAGTAAGGAAGGAATGTAGGTGAGAAGGAAGGCTGGAAAGAAGGAAAGAATGAAATTCGGTAGGAAATAAGGATG
>NW_027143809.1:25000-27500 GCF_026170545.1 Melanerpes formicivorus
AAAAAGGAAGGAAGGAAGGAAGGGAGGGAGGAATTCAGGAGGAAGATAGGAAGGAAGGAAGGAAGGAAGGAACGAAGGAAGGAAGGAAGGAAGGAAGGAAGGAAGGAAGGAAGGAAAGAAATGACGAAGGAATTCGAAAGGAAGGAAGAATATCGGAAAAAATTCGGAAGGAATTCGGGAGGAATTCGGAAGGAAGGATGAAAGGAAGGAAAGAAAGGAAGGAAGGGAGGAACTTGAAGGGATGAATTTGAAAAGAAGGAAGGAAGGAATATGGAAGGAAGGAATTTGGAAGGAAGGAAGGAAGGAAGGAAGGAAGGAAGGAAGGAAGGAAGGAAGGAAGGAAGGAAGGAAGGGCGGAAGGAATGAAGGAAGGAGGAGGTAAGGAAGGAATTCAGAAGGAATGAAGGAATTCGTAAGGAAGGAAGGAAGGAAGGAAGGAAGGAAGGAAGGAAGGAAGGAAGGAAGGAAGAAAGGAAGGAAGGAAGGAAGGAAGGAAGGAAAGATGGAAAAAATTCAGAAGGAAGGAAGGGAGGAAGGAAGTAAGGAAGGAAGGAAGGAGGGAAGGAAGGAAGGAATTTGAAAGGAAGGAAGGAAGGAAGGAAGGAAGGAAGGAAGGAAGGAAGGAAGGAAGGAAGGAAGGAAGGAAGGAAGGAAGGAAGGAAAGAAAGGAGGAAGGAAGGAAGGAATGAAGGAAGAAATTTGGAAGGAAGGAAGTAAGGAAGGTACGAAAGAAGGTAGGAAGGAAGGAAGGAACTTGAAGGGATGAAAATGAAAAGAAGGAAGGAAGGAATATGGATGGTAGGAATTTGGAAGGAAGGAAGGAAGGAAGGAAGGAAGGAAGGAAGGAAGGAAGGAAGGAAGGAAGGAAGGAAGGAAGGAAGGAAGGAAGGAAGGAAGGAAGGAAGGAAGGAAGGAAGGAAGGAATCTTCAAAGAAGGAAAGAAGGAATTTGGAAGGATGGAAGGAAGGAAGGAAGCAAGGAAGGAAAGGAAGGAAGCAAGGAAGGAAGTAATTTGGAAGGAAGGAAGGAAGGAAGGAAGGAAGGAAGGAAGGAAGGAAGGAAGGAAAGGAAGGAAGGAAGGAAGGAAGGAAGGAAGGAAGGAAGGAAGGAAGGAATTAGGAAGGAAGGAAGGAAGGAAGGAAAGAAGGAAGGAAAGAAAGGAGGAAGGAAGGAAGGAAGGAAGGAAGGAAGGAAGAAATTTGGAAGGAAGGAAGTAAGGAAGGTAGGAAAGAAGGTAGGAAGGCAGGAAGGAAGGAACTTGAAGGGATGAAATTGAAAAGAAGGAAGGAAGGAATATGGATGGAAGGAATTTGGAAGGAAGGAAGGAAGGAAGGAAGGAAGGAAGGAAGGAAGGAAGGAAGGAAGGAAGGAAGGAAGGAAGGAAGGAAGGAAGGAAGGAAGGAAGGAAGGAAGGAATCTCCACAGAAGGAAGGAAGGAATTTGGATGAATGGAAGGAAGGAAAGGAAGGAAGGAAGGAAAGGAAGGAAGGAAGGATAGAAGGAAGGAAGGAAGGAAGGAAGGAAGGAAGGAAGGAAGGAAGGAAGGAAGGAAGGAAGGAAAGAAGGAAGGAATGTAGGAAGGAAAGAATTCTAAGGGAAGAATTCGAAATGAAGGAAGGAAAGAAGGAAGGAAGGAAGGAAGGAAGGAAGGAAGGAAGGAAGGAAGGAAGGAAGGAAGGAAAGAAGGAAGGAATGTAGGAAGGAAAGAATTCTAAGGGAAGAATTCGAAATGAAGGAAGGAAAGAAGGAAGGAAGGAAGGAAGGAAGGAAGGAAGGAAGGAAGGAAGGAAGGAAGGAAGGAAGGAAGGAAGGAATGTGACAAGAATAATTTAAAGAGAAGGAAGGAAGCAAAATTGGAAGGAAAGGATTTGGAAGGAAGGAAGGAAGGAAGGAAGGAGGGAAGGAAGGAAGGAAGGAAGGAAGGAAGGAAGGAAGGAAGGAAGGAAGGAAGGAAGGAAGGAAGGAAGGAAGGAAGGAAGGAAGGAAGGAAGGAAGGAAGGAAGGGAGGGAGGAATTCAGGAGGAAAATACGAAGGAGGGAAGGAAGGAAGGAAGGAAGGAAGGAAGGAAGGAAGGAAGGAAGGAAGGAAGGAAGGAAGGAAAGAAGGAAGGAAGGAAGGATGGAAGGAAAGAAATGAGGAAGGAATTCGAAAGGAAGGAAGAATATCGGAAAAAATTCGGAAGGAATTCGGAAGGAATTCGGAAGGAAAGATGAAAGGAAGGAAAGAAAGGAAGGAAGGAAGGAACTTGAAGGGATGAATTCGAAAAGAAGGAAGGAAGGAATATGGAAGGAAGGAATTTGGAAGGAAGGAAGGAAGGAAGGAAGGAAGGAAGGAAGGAAGGAAGGAAGGAAGGAAGGAAGGAAGGAAAGAAGGAAAGAAAAGAGGAAGGAAGGAAGGAAGGAAGAAATTTGGAAGGAAGGAAGTAAGGAAGGTACGAAAGAAGGTAGGAAGGAAGGAAGGAAGGAACTTGAAGGGATGAAATTGAAAAGAAGGAAGTAA
>NW_027143809.1:35000-37500 GCF_026170545.1 Melanerpes formicivorus
CATGCTGGCTAGGCCTGATCCCTTGGCCATCCTGTAAGTGTTGTGTTATTGAACTCAGGATGACCTGTTCCATGATCTTGCCTGGCACTGAGGTCAGGCTGACAGGCCTGTAATTCCCTGGCTCATCCAACCGGCCCTTCTTATGGATGGGCACCACGTTGGCCAGCTTCCAGTCCTCTGGGACCTCGCCAGTGAGCCAGGACTGCTGGAAAATGATGGAGAGTGGCTTGGCCAGCTCATCTGCCAGCTCTCTCAGCACCCTAGGATGAATCCCATCTGGTCCCATGGACTTGTGGGGATCCAAGCTGCTAAGGAGAGTTCCAACTACCGCCTCATGGAACATAGGGAAACTGTGCAGCTCCCTGGCTCCTTCTGCTAGCTCTGCAGGCCAGCTGTCAGGAAGACGTTCTGCCCTTCTAGTAAAAATTGAGGCAAAGAAGGTGTTAAGTATCTCTGCCTTTTCCTTATCCTTGGTTACAATGTTCCCCTCCGTATCCACCAAGGAGTGGAGGTTTTCCTTCCCCTTCCTCTTACTATTAATGTATTTATAGAAGGACTTTTTGTTGTCCTTCACAGTAGAGGCCAGTTTAAGTTCCAAGTGTGCTTTTGCCTCCCTAATTCTCTTCCTACAAGACCTAGCAACATCCTTAAACATTCTGTGGGTTGCCTCCCCTCGCTTCCAAAGGTGATACACCCTCTTTTTTTCCCTCAGTTCCATTAAAAGTTCATGAACCATCCAGGCTGGCCGTCTGCCCCGGCGGCTCATCTTCTGCACATTGGCACAGCCTGTCCCTGAGCCTTCAACAATTCTTCATTGAAGTAGGTCCAGCTCTCCTGGACCCCTTTGTTTTTAAGGACTTTATCCCAAGGAACCCTCTGAATTAGTTCCTTGAGTAACCCAAAGTCTGCCCTCCGGAAGTCCAGAGTGGAGGTCTTCTTGCCGCCCCTCTTGGCTTGACCAAAAACCGAGAATTCAATTATCTCGTGGTCACTGGACCCCAAACACCCTCCAACCACCACATCACCCACCAGTCCTTCCCTGTTGGTGAAGAGGAGGTCAAGCATAGCCTTGCCCCTGGTAGGCTCTCGCAGCACCTGGGATAAGAAGCTGTCCTCCATGCATTCTAAAAACCTTCTAGACTGTCTCCTCTCTGCCGTGTTGAGTTCCCAGCAGATGTCAGGCAGGTTGAAGTCGCCCATGAGAACAAGGTCCGGAGATCTTGAGACAGCCCTAAGCTGCCTATAGAATGCTTCGTCAACATCTTCCTCCTGGTTGGGTGGTCTATAACAGACTCCAACCAGGGTGTCTGCCCTGCTGGTCTTCCCTCTAATTCTTATCCACAAGCATTCAACCCGATCATCCCTAATCTCCATCTCAATGGCATCTAGTGTCTTTCTGATGTACAGGGCCACCCCTCCACCCCTTCTTCCTCGCCTGTCTCTCCTGAAGAGCTTGTAACCGTCAATTGCAGCGCTCCAGTCGTGTGAGTCGTCCCACCACGTCTCTGTGATGGCAACTATATCATAATTTTCCTGCTGCATCAAGGCTTCCAGCTCCTCCTGTTTGTTACCCATGCTTCGTGCATTAGTGTACATGCACTTCAGCTGGGCTGCTGGTTTCACCTCCAACTCTAGCTTGTCGCCCCCAGACTCTTGTCTGAGAGGACTCTCTTCAGCCCCTTCCCCCTTCAAAACTAGTTTAAAGCCCTGTCTATGAGACCCGCCAATTCCCTACCCAGGATTTTTTTATCTTTGGGGGACAGTCCGTTCTCATATACAGTGATCTTTCCCCTTCTCTGGGACAGATGTACTCTATCTGTTGCCAGCTGGCCTGGTGCAGTGGAAAGTTTCCCAATATCAAAAAACCCAAAATTCTTTTGACTGCACCAGCCTCTAAGCCACTTGTTAACTATAGCTGCTGACCTGTTCCTTACTGTATTCCCTCCTGCAGTTAAAGGTATTGATGAAAAAATTATTTGTGCCCCTGACCCCTCAACCAGGTCTCCCAGGGCCCTGAAGTCATCTTTGATAGCCCTGGGAGTTCTGGTTGCAACATCATCATTCCCTAACTGCATAACTAGTAAGGGGTAGTAGTCAGAGGGCTGTACCAGTTTAGGCAGCCTACTGGTAACATCATTAACTTGGGCTCCTGGCAGACAACAGAGTTCCCTATGAGATGGGTCAGGCCGACATATAGGGCCCTCCATTCCCCTCAGAAGGGAATCACCAATAACAACTACCCTCCTCTTTTTATTGAGGGAACAGGTCCTGATGCCAGCAGAAGACTGTTTGACCTTAGGCTGCTTTGCCTTAGGCTGTTTAATCTTAGGCTGCTTAGCCTTAGGGAGAACCCCAGATGGTGTGTCCTCCGGCATCAGGACCACCTCACCCTCAATTTCCAGTGCTCCATATCTGTTTTCTAAGAGCAGTGGGGAAGGTGAGGGGAGGCAAGGAGGTTTAACTTTGCGTCTTTTGAGAGTAACCTGCGTCCATTCGCCTC
>NW_027143809.1:42500-47505 GCF_026170545.1 Melanerpes formicivorus
GAAGGAAGGAAGAAAAATTGGAAGGAAAGGATTTGGAAGGAAGGAAGGAAGGAAGGAAGGAAGGAAGGAAGGAAGGAAGGAAGGACGGAAAAAATTCAGAAGGAAGGGAGGAAGGAAGGAAGGAAGGAAGGAAGGAAGGAAGGAAGGAAGGAAGGAAGGAAGGAAGGAAGGAAGGAGGGAAGGAAGGAAGGAACTTGAAGGGATGAATTTGAAAATAAGGAAGGAAGGAATATGGAAGGAAGGAATTTGGAAGGAAGGCAGGAAGGAAGGCAGGAAGGAAGGCATTAAGGAAGGAAGGAAGGAAGGAAGGAAGGAAGGAAGGAAGGAAGGAAGGAAGGAAGATAGAATTCTGGAGGAAGGAAGGAAGAAAGGAAGGAAGGATGGAATTCGATGGGAATAATTTAAAGAGAAAGAAGGAAGAAAAATTGGAAGGAAAGGATTTGGAAGGAAGGAAGGAAGGACGGAAAAAATTCAAAAGGAAGGAAGGAAGGGAGGAAGGAAGGAAGGAATTCGGAAGGAAGGAAGGAAAGAAGGAAGGAAATAAGGAAGGAAGGAAGGAAGGAAGGAATTTGGCAGGATGGAAGGAACACGGAAAAAAAAGAATTCGGTATGAAGGAAGGAAGGAAGGAAGGAAAGAAGGAAGGAAGGAAGGAAGGAAGGAAGGAAGGAAGGACGGAATTTGAAGGGAACAGTTTAAAGAGAACGAAGGAAAGAAATTGGAAGGAAAGAATTTGGAAAGAAGGAAGGAAGGAAGGAAGGAAGGAAGGAAGGAAGGAAGGAAGGAAGGAAGGAAGGAAGGAAGGAAGGAAGGAAGGAAGGAAGGAATTTAAAGAGAAGGTAGGAAGGAAATTGGAAGGAAAGAATTTGGAAGGAGGGATGAAAGGAAGTAAGGAAGGAAGGAAGGAAGGAAGGAAGGAAGGGAGGAAGGAAGGAAGGAAGGAAGGAAGGACGGAATTTGAAGGGAACAATTTAAAGAGATGTGGTGGGTTTGGAAGGATAAGGCTGAGAAGCCTCCTCCCTTCCCCCTTTGTAAAGTAAAAGGGAAAAAAAAATTGAAGGGAAAGGAAAAAAAAAATAACTCGTAAGCTGAATTAGCAAAGCAGTGGAGCTATATTTACAAAGCGATGTAGGGTTTGCAGGGGAATATTTACAAATTTACAATATCTACAATATATACAAAGATATACAACAGAGTAACACAGAAATGAGAGTAACCCCTCTCGGCAGAGAGGGGGTCCCCCACCTCCGCTCTCCCCTCTCTCCCCCCCCTTTCCCCAGAATGGGATAGAAAGAGAAAGGAAAGAGAGGAAAAAAAGGTTAGAAGCAGTTCGTGTTAATTGGAAGGGAGTTAGTATACAGGCCTGTTATCTGGTTTTCAAGGCCGAGGCCTTGGCAGAAAGCCCAGCACAGGCAAAGCTGCTGCACGAAGCAAAGACGGAAGCAAGACTGACTGAGAAGTGCTGGAAATGTCCACTTCACTCCCACTTCAGAAGGTGCTTCCTCCCACTCGTCCAATGAAATTAGTTTAGACTATTCCTTCCGTTTACCAACTTCCGTCCACCATGTTCCCTTTCTTAAGGGGGGCAACGTCAACCGGCCACAAGAGAAGGAAGGAAGGAAATTGGAAGGAAAGAATTTGGAAAGCAGGAAGGAAGGAAGGAAGGAAGGAAGGAAGGAAGGAAGGAAGGAAGGAAGGAAGGAAGGAAGGAAATAGGGAGGCAGGAAGGAAGTAAGGTAGGAATTTAAAGGGAAGAATTTAAAGAGAAGGAAGGAAGGAAATTGGAAGGAAAGAATTTGGAAGGGAGGAAGGAAGGAAGGAAGGAAAGAAGGAAGGAATTTGGCAAGATGGAAGGACCACGGAAGGAAAGAATTCGGAATGATGGAAAAAAGGAAGTAAGGAAGGAAGGAAAGAAGGAAGGAAGGAAGGAAGGAAGGAAGGAAGGAAGGAAGGAAGGAAGGAAGGAAGGAAGGAAGGAAGGAAGGAAGGAAGGAAGGAAGGAAATAGGGAGGCAGGAAGGAAGTAAGGTAGGAATTTAAAGGGAAGAATTTAAAGAGAAGGAAGGAAGGAAATTGGAAGGAAAGAATTTGGAAGGGAGGAAGGAAGGAAGGAAGGAAAGAAGGAAGGAATTTGGCAAGATGGAAGGACCACGGAAGGAAAGAATTCGGAATGATGGAAAAAAGGAAGTAAGGAAGGAAGGAAAGAAGGAAAGAAGGAAGGAAGGAAGGAAGGAAGGAAGGAAGGAAGGAAGGAAGGAAGGAAGGAAGGAAGGAAGTAATTTAAAGAGACGGAAGGAAGGAAATTGTAAGGAAAGAATTTGGAAGGAAGGAAGGAATTTAAAGAGAAGGTAGGAAGGAAATTTCATAGTTTCATTCAGGGTTGGAAGGGACCACAAGGATCATCTAGTTTCAACCCCCCTGCCATGGGCAGGGACACCCCACACTAGTTGAGGCTGGACAGAGCCTCATCCAGCCTGCTCTTAAACACCCCCAGGGACGGGGCCTCGACCACCTCCCTGGACAACCCATTCCAGGGTTTCACCACTCTCATGGTGAAGAACCTCCTCCTCACATCCAGCCTGAATCTCCCCACCTCCAGCTTCATTCCATTCCCCCTAGTCCTATCACTACCTGAGATCCTGAGAAGTCCTTCCCCAGCCTTCCTGTAGGCCCCTTTCAGATACTGGAAGGCCACAATTAGGTCACCTCGGAGCCTTCTCTTCTCCAGACTGAACAGCCCCAACTCCTTCAGTCTGTCCTCATAGGAGAGGTGCTCCAGCCCCTCTGATCATCCTTGTGGCCCTTCTCTGGACACGTTCCAGCACCTCCACATCCCTCTTGTAATAGGGGCTCCAGAACTGGACACAGTACTCCAGGTGGGGTCTCACCAGGGCTGAGTAGAGGGGGAGGATCACCTCCCTCGACCTGCTAGCCACACTTCTCCTGATGCAGCCCAGGATCTGATTGGCTTTGCGGGCTGCAAGTGCACACTGAGAGCTCATGTTGAGCTTTTTGTCCACCAGCACCCCCAAGTCCTCTCTCCTCAGGGCTACTTTCCAGCCAGTCACTGCCCAGCCTGTATTTGTGCCTGGGATTGCCTCAACCCAGATGCAGGACCCTGCACTTGCTCTTATTGAACTTCGTGAGGTTGGCCTGTGACCACCTCTCCAGCCTGTCAAGGTCCCACTGGATGGCCTCCCTTCCCTCCAGCGTGTCTGCTGCACCACACAGCTTGGTGTCACCAGCAAACTTGCTGAGGGGTGCACTCAATGCCACTGTCCATGTCCCCCCACAAAGATGCTGAAGAAGACAGGTCCCAGACTGATCCCTGAGGGACTCCGCTTGTCACTGGCCTCCACTGGGACATGGAGCCATTGACAGCCACTCTTTGGGTGCGGCCATCAAGCCAGTTCCTTATCCATCTAGTGGTCCACCCATCAAACCCATGTGTCACCAGTTTGGAGACCAGGATGTGGTGTGGGACAGTGTCGAAGGCTTTGCTCAGGTCCAGGTAAACGACATCAGTTGCTCGCCCCTCATCTATTAATTTCATCACCTGCTCATAGAAGGCCACCAGGTTGGTCAGGCAGGATTTGCCCTTGGCAAAGCCATGCTGACTGTTCCCAATCACCTCTTCACTATTCTTTTGAGCGAGTAGTGACTCCAGGAGGATCTGCTCCATGATCTTTCCAGGCACAGAGGTGAGAATGACTGGCCTGTAGTTCCCTGGTTCCTCCTTCTTGCCCTTTTTGAAGATGGGGGCAATGTTTCCCCTTTTCCAGTCTGTGGGGACTTCAGCCAGATTGCCATGACTTTTGAAATATAATAGAGAGGGGTTTAGCAACCCTCATCTGCCAGTTCTCTCAGTACCCGTGGGTGTAACCCGTCGGGTCCCATGGACTTGAACACTTTCAGGTTCTTCAGATGATCACGAACCTGATCTGCACTTACAATGGGCAGTTCTTCCTCCCCGTCCCTGGCTTTGACTTCCATAACATCAGGAGTGTGGCTAGAGGCCCTTGCAGTGAAGACTGAGGTAAAGAAGTTATTAAGTACCTCAGCCTTTTCCCTCATCACTTGTGACCATGTCACCATTTTCCTTTCTGAGGGGGCCCACACCTTCCCTAGTCTTCTTCTTCCCATTCATATACCTGTAAAAGTTCTTAGTATTCCCTTTAATCTCCCTGGCTAGATTCAACTCAAACTCTGCTTTGGCTTTCCTAACCAGGACTCTTGCTGCTCGGGCAGCTTCCTTATATTCCCCCTGTTCTACCTGTCCTTCCCTCCACTTCCTGTAGAGTTTCCTTTTAAGTAGTAGTGTGTCCAGTAGCTCCTTGCCCATCCAGGCAGGCCTCCTAGCATTGTTACCTGCTTTCCTCTTCGTTGGTACACAGAGCTCCTGGACACAGAGGAGGTGGTCCTTGAATACTGACCAGCTGTCCTGGGTCCCCTCTTCCCTCCAGGGCTTTGTCCCACGACACTTTGGCTAGCAGATCCCTGAAGCGATCAAAATCTGCACGCCTAAAGTCTAGGGTCGTGAGCTTGGAATACTTCCTCCTGATTGCCCTGAGGATGTTAAATTCAACTGCTTCATGGTCACTGCAGCCAAGGCCGTCTCTGAGCCTCACATTGCTTACCAGCCCTTCCCTGTTGGTGAGAACAAGGTCCAGCATAGCACCATTTCTTGTTGGTTCCTCCACCATTTGGAGGAGGAAGTTGTCTTCTATGCAGTCCAGGAACATCCTGGATTGCTGGTGCCTTGCTGTGTTGTCCCTCCAGCAGATATCCGGGTGGTTGAAATCACCCATGAGGACCAGGGCTTGTGACCTGGAAGCTGCTTCTATTTGCCTATGGAGGGCGTCATCTGCTTGGATCTGCTGGTCAGGTGGCCTGTAGGAGACCCCCACAGTAATATCTTCTTCCCCTGTCCTGCCTTTAATTTTGACACATACGCTCTCAACTAGCTTATCATCCCTCCCCAGTTGGAGCTCCACTGATTCCAACTGGC
>NW_027143810.1:0-47480 GCF_026170545.1 Melanerpes formicivorus
TCCAACCTGCTGTAAAATGCTTGATTTCGAGAGTGAGCGAAACTAATGAAAACATTGTTGGGGTAAAACCTAAAGGGAAAGACCTAGCACCAAATGCAATTTGCCATCTGATCTAACTTCTGGAGGCAGTCAAAATGAGCCTTAGAATTCTTCCCTACCTTATTCCTGTGCTGAGATACAGGCTGCTCCAACCTGCTGTAAAATGCTTGATTTCGAGAGTGAGCGAAACTAATGAAAACATTGTTGGGGTAAAACCTAAAGGGAAAGACCTAGCACCAAATCCAATTTGCCATCTGATCTAACTTCTGGAGGCAGTCAAAATGAGTATTTGAATTCTTCCCTACCTTATTCCTGTGCTGAGATACAGGCTGCTCCAACCTGCTGTAAAATGCTTGATTTCGAGAGTGAGCGAAACTAATGAAAACATTGTTGGGGTAAAACCTAAAGGGAAAGACCTAGCACCAAATCCAATTTGCCATCTGATCTAACTTCTGGAGGCAGTCAAAATGATCCTTAGAATTCTTCCCTACCTTATTCCTGTGCTGAGATACAGGCTGCTCCAACCTGCTGTAAAATGCTTGATTTCGAGAGTGAGCGAAACTAATGAAAACATTGTTGGGGTAAAACCTAAAGAGAAAGACCTAGCACCAAATCCAATTTGCCATCTGATCTAACTTCTGGAGGCAGTCAAAATGATCCTTAGAATTCTTCCCTACCTTATTCCTGTGCTGAGATACAGGCTGCTCCAACCTGCTGTAAAATGCTTGATTTCGAGAGTGAGCGAAACTAATGAAAACATTGTTGGGGTAAAACCTAAAGGGAAAGACCTAGCACCAAATCCAATTTGCCATCTGATCTAACTTCTGGAGGCAGTCAAAATGAGCCTTAGAATTCTTCCCTACCTTATTCCTGTGCTGAGATACAGGCTGCTCCAACCTGCTGTAAAATGCTTGATTTCGAGAGTGAGCGAAACTAATGAAAACATTGTTGGGGTAAAACCTAAAGAGAAAGACCTAGCACCAAATCCAATTTGCCATCTGATCTAACTTCTGGAGGCAGTCAAAATGATCCTTAGAATTCTTCCCTACCTTATTCCTGTGCTGAGATACAGGCTGCTCCAACCTGCTGTAAAATGCTTGATTTCGAGAGTGAGCGAAACTAATGAAAACATTGTTGGGGTAAAACCTAAAGGGAAAGACCTAGCACCAAATCCAATTTGCCATCTGATCTAACTTCTGGAGGCAGTCAAAATGATCCTTAGAATTCTTCCCTACCTTATTCCTGTGCTGAGATACAGGCTGCTCCAACCTGCTGTAAAATGCTTGATTTCGAGAGTGAGCGAAACTAATGAAAACATTGTTGGGGTAAAACCTAAAGGGAAAGACCTAGCACCAAATCCAATTTGCCATCTGATCTAACTTCTGGAGGCAGTCAAAATGAGCCTTAGAATTCTTCCCTACCTTATTCCTGTGCTGAGATACAGGCTGCTCCAACCTGCTGTAAAATGCTTGATTTCGAGAGTGAGCGAAACTAATGAAAACATTGTTGGGGTAAAACCTAAAGGGAAAGACCTAGCACCAAATCCAATTTGCCATCTGATCTAACTTCTGGAGGCAGTCAAAATGATCCTTAGAATTCTTCCCTACCTTATTCCTGTGCTGAGATACAGGCTGCTCCAACCTGCTGTAAAATGCTTGATTTCGAGAGTGAGCGAAACTAATGAAAACATTGTTGGGGTAAAACCTAAAGGGAAAGACCTAGCACCAAATCCAATTTGCCATCTGATCTAACTTCTGGAGGCAGTCAAAATGATCCTTAGAATTCTTCCCTACCTTATTCCTGTGCTGAGATACAGGCTGCTCCAACCTGCTGTAAAATGCTTGATTTCGAGAGTGAGCGAAACTAATGAAAACATTGTTGGGGTAAAACCTAAAGAGAAAGACCTAGCACCAAATCCAATTTGCCATCTGATCTAACTTCTGGAGGCAGTCAAAATGAGCCTTAGAATTCTTCCCTACCTTATTCCTGTGCTGAGATACAGGCTGCTCCAACCTGCTGTAAAATGCTTGATTTCGAGAGTGAGCGAAACTAATGAAAACATTGTTGGGGTAAAACCTAAAGGGAAAGACCTAGCACCAAATCCAATTTGCCATCTGATCTAACTTCTGGAGGCAGTCAAAATGATCCTTAGAATTCTTCCCTACCTTATTCCTGTGCTGAGATACAGGCTGCTCCAACCTGCTGTAAAATGCTTGATTTCGAGAGTGAGCGAAACTAATGAAAACATTGTTGGGGTAAAACCTAAAGGGAAAGACCTAGCACCAAATCCAATTTGCCATCTGATCTAACTTCTGGAGGCAGTCAAAATGAGTATTTGAATTCTTCCCTACCTTATTCCTGTGCTGAGATACAGGCTGCTCCAACCTGCTGTAAAATGCTTGATTTCGAGAGTGAGCGAAACTAATGAAAACATTGTTGGGGTAAAACCTAAAGGGAAAGACCTAGCACCAAATCCAATTTGCCATCTGATCTAACTTCTGGAGGCAGTCAAAATGATCCTTAGAATTCTTCCCTACCTTATTCCTGTGCTGAGATACAGGCTGCTCCAACCTGCTGTAAAATGCTTGATTTCGAGAGTGAGCGAAACTAATGAAAACATTGTTGGGGTAAAACCTAAAGGGAAAGACCTAGCACCAAATCCAATTTGCCATCTGATCTAACTTCTGGAGGCAGTCAAAATGAGCCTTAGAATTCTTCCCTACCTTATTCCTGTGCTGAGATACAGGCTGCTCCAACCTGCTGTAAAATGCTTGATTTCGAGAGTGAGCGAAACTAATGAAAACATTGTTGGGGTAAAACCTAAAGGGAAAGACCTAGCACCAAATCCAATTTGCCATCTGATCTAACTTCTGGAGGCAGTCAAAATGAGCCTTAGAATTCTTCCCTACCTTATTCCTGTGCTGAGATACAGGCTGCTCCAACCTGCTGTAAAATGCTTGATTTCGAGAGTGAGCGAAACTAATGAAAACATTGTTGGGGTAAAACCTAAAGGGAAAGACCTAGCACCAAATCCAATTTGCCATCTGATCTAACTTCTGGAGGCAGTCAAAATGATCCTTAGAATTCTTCCCTACCTTATTCCTGTGCTGAGATACAGGCTGCTCCAACCTGCTGTAAAATGCTTGATTTCGAGAGTGAGCGAAACTAATGAAAACATTGTTGGGGTAAAACCTAAAGGGAAAGACCTAGCACCAAATCCAATTTGCCATCTGATCTAACTTCTGGAGGCAGTCAAAATGAGCCTTAGAATTCTTCCCTACCTTATTCCTGTGCTGAGATACAGGCTGCTCCAACCTGCTGTAAAATGCTTGATTTCGAGAGTGAGCGAAACTAATGAAAACATTGTTGGGGTAAAACCTAAAGGGAAAGACCTAGCACCAAATCCAATTTGCCATCTGATCTAACTTCTGGAGGCAGTCAAAATGATCCTTAGAATTCTTCCCTACCTTATTCCTGTGCTGAGATACAGGCTGCTCCAACCTGCTGTAAAAATGCTTGATTTCGAGAGTGAGCGAAACTAATGAAAACATTGTTGGGGTAAAACCTAAAGGGAAAGACCTAGCACCAAATCCAATTTGCCATCTGATCTAACTTCTGGAGGCAGTCAAAATGAGCCTTAGAATTCTTCCCTACCTTATTCCTGTGCTGAGATACAGGCTGCTCCAACCTGCTGTAAAATGCTTGATTTCGAGAGTGAGCGAAACTAATGAAAACATTGTTGGGGTAAAACCTAAAGGGAAAGACCTAGCACCAAATCCAATTTGCCATCTGATCTAACTTCTGGAGGCAGTCAAAATGAGCCTTAGAATTCTTCCCTACCTTATTCCTGTGCTGAGATACAGGCTGCTCCAACCTGCTGTAAAATGCTTGATTTCGAGAGTGAGCGAAACTAATGAAAACATTGTTGGGGTAAAACCTAAAGGGAAAGACCTAGCACCAAATCCAATTTGCCATCTGATCTAACTTCTGGAGGCAGTCAAAATGATCCTTAGAATTCTTCCCTACCTTATTCCTGTGCTGAGATACAGGCTGCTCCAACCTGCTGTAAAATGCTTGATTTCGAGAGTGAGCGAAACTAATGAAAACATTGTTGGGGTAAAACCTAAAGGGAAAGACCTAGCACCAAATCCAATTTGCCATCTGATCTAACTTCTGGAGGCAGTCAAAATGATCCTTAGAATTCTTCCCTACCTTATTCCTGTGCTGAGATACAGGCTGCTCCAACCTGCTGTAAAATGCTTGATTTCGAGAGTGAGCGAAACTAATGAAAACATTGTTGGGGTAAAACCTAAAGGGAAAGACCTAGCACCAAATCCAATTTGCCATCTGATCTAACTTCTGGAGGCAGTCAAAATGATCCTTAGAATTCTTCCCTACCTTATTCCTGTGCTGAGATACAGGCTGCTCCAACCTGCTGTAAAATGCTTGATTTCGAGAGTGAGCGAAACTAATGAAAACATTGTTGGGGTAAAACCTAAAGGGAAAGACCTAGCACCAAATCCAATTTGCCATCTGATCTAACTTCTGGAGGCAGTCAAAATGATCCTTAGAATTCTTCCCTACCTTATTCCTGTGCTGAGATACAGGCTGCTCCAACCTGCTGTAAAATGCTTGATTTCGAGAGTGAGCGAAACTAATGAAAACATTGTTGGGGTAAAACCTAAAGGGAAAGACCTAGCACCAAATCCAATTTGCCATCTGATCTAACTTCTGGAGGCAGTCAAAATGATCCTTAGAATTCTTCCCTACCTTATTCCTGTGCTGAGATACAGGCTGCTCCAACCTGCTGTAAAATGCTTGATTTCGAGAGTGAGCGAAACTAATGAAAACATTGTTGGGGTAAAACCTAAAGGGAAAGACCTAGCACCAAATCCAATTTGCCATCTGATCTAACTTCTGGAGGCAGTCAAAATGAGCCTTAGAATTCTTCCCTACCTTATTCCTGTGCTGAGATACAGGCTGCTCCAACCTGCTGTAAAATGCTTGATTTCGAGAGTGAGCGAAACTAATGAAAACATTGTTGGGGTAAAACCTAAAGGGAAAGACCTAGCACCAAATCCAATTTGCCATCTGATCTAACTTCTGGAGGCAGTCAAAATGAGCCTTAGAATTCTTCCCTACCTTATTCCTGTGCTGAGATACAGGCTGCTCCAACCTGCTGTAAAATGCTTGATTTCGAGAGTGAGCGAAACTAATGAAAACATTGTTGGGGTAAAACCTAAAGGGAAAGACCTAGCACCAAATCCAATTTGCCATCTGATCTAACTTCTGGAGGCAGTCAAAATGAGCCTTAGAATTCTTCCCTACCTTATTCCTGTGCTGAGATACAGGCTGCTCCAACCTGCTGTAAAATGCTTGATTTCGAGAGTGAGCGAAACTAATGAAAACATTGTTGGGGTAAAACCTAAAGGGAAAGACCTAGCACCAAATCCAATTTGCCATCTGATCTAACTTCTGGAGGCAGTCAAAATGAGCCTTAGAATTCTTCCCTACCTTATTCCTGTGCTGAGATACAGGCTGCTCCAACCTGCTGTAAAATGCTTGATTTCGAGAGTGAGCGAAACTAATGAAAACATTGTTGGGGTAAAACCTAAAGGGAAAGACCTAGCACCAAATCCAATTTGCCATCTGATCTAACTTCTGGAGGCAGTCAAAATGATCCTTAGAATTCTTCCCTACCTTATTCCTGTGCTGAGATACAGGCTGCTCCAACCTGCTGTAAAATGCTTGATTTCGAGAGTGAGCGAAACTAATGAAAACATTGTTGGGGTAAAACCTAAAGGGAAAGACCTAGCACCAAATCCAATTTGCCATCTGATCTAACTTCTGGAGGCAGTCAAAATGATCCTTAGAATTCTTCCCTACCTTATTCCTGTGCTGAGATACAGGCTGCTCCAACCTGCTGTAAAATGCTTGATTTCGAGAGTGAGCGAAACTAATGAAAACATTGTTGGGGTAAAACCTAAAGGGAAAGACCTAGCACCAAATCCAATTTGCCATCTGATCTAACTTCTGGAGGCAGTCAAAATGATCCTTAGAATTCTTCCCTACCTTATTCCTGTGCTGAGATACAGGCTGCTCCAACCTGCTGTAAAATGCTTGATTTCGAGAGTGAGCGAAACTAATGAAAACATTGTTGGGGTAAAACCTAAAGGGAAAGACCTAGCACCAAATCCAATTTGCCATCTGATCTAACTTCTGGAGGCAGTCAAAATGATCCTTAGAATTCTTCCCTACCTTATTCCTGTGCTGAGATACAGGCTGCTCCAACCTGCTGTAAAATGCTTGATTTCGAGAGTGAGCGAAACTAATGAAAACATTGTTGGGGTAAAACCTAAAGGGAAAGACCTAGCACCAAATCCAATTTGCCATCTGATCTAACTTCTGGAGGCAGTCAAAATGAGCCTTAGAATTCTTCCCTACCTTATTCCTGTGCTGAGATACAGGCTGCTCCAACCTGCTGTAAAATGCTTGATTTCGAGAGTGAGCGAAACTAATGAAAACATTGTTGGGGTAAAACCTAAAGGGAAAGACCTAGCACCAAATCCAATTTGCCATCTGATCTAACTTCTGGAGGCAGTCAAAATGATCCTTAGAATTCTTCCCTACCTTATTCCTGTGCTGAGATACAGGCTGCTCCAACCTGCTGTAAAATGCTTGATTTCGAGAGTGAGCGAAACTAATGAAAACATTGTTGGGGTAAAACCTAAAGGGAAAGACCTAGCACCAAATCCAATTTGCCATCTGATCTAACTTCTGGAGGCAGTCAAAATGATCCTTAGAATTCTTCCCTACCTTATTCCTGTGCTGAGATACAGGCTGCTCCAACCTGCTGTAAAATGCTTGATTTCGAGAGTGAGCGAAACTAATGAAAACATTGTTGGGGTAAAACCTAAAGGGAAAGACCTAGCACCAAATCCAATTAGCCATCTGATCTAACTTCTGGAGGCAGTCAAAATGATCCTTAGAATTCTTCCCTACCTTATTCCTGTGCTGAGATACAGGCTGCTCCAACCTGCTGTAAAATGCTTGATTTCGAGAGTGAGCGAAACTAATGAAAACATTGTTGGGGTAAAACCTAAAGGGAAAGACCTAGCACCAAATCCAATTTGCCATCTGATCTAACTTCTGGAGGCAGTCAAAATGATCCTTAGAATTCTTCCCTACCTTATTCCTGTGCTGAGATACAGGCTGCTCCAACCTGCTGTAAAATGCTTGATTTCGAGAGTGAGCGAAACTAATGAAAACATTGTTGGGGTAAAACCTAAAGGGAAAGACCTAGCACCAAATCCAATTTGCCATCTGATCTAACTTCTGGAGGCAGTCAAAATGAGCCTTAGAATTCTTCCCTACCTTATTCCTGTGCTGAGATACAGGCTGCTCCAACCTGCTGTAAAATGCTTGATTTCGAGAGTGAGCGAAACTAATGAAAACATTGTTGGGGTAAAACCTAAAGGGAAAGACCTAGCACCAAATCCAATTTGCCATCTGATCTAACTTCTGGAGGCAGTCAAAATGAGTATTTGAATTCTTCCCTACCTTATTCCTGTGCTGAGATACAGGCTGCTCCAACCTGCTGTAAAATGCTTGATTTCGAGAGTGAGCGAAACTAATGAAAACATTGTTGGGGTAAAACCTAAAGGGAAAGACCTAGCACCAAATCCAATTTGCCATCTGATCTAACTTCTGGAGGCAGTCAAAATGAGCCTTAGAATTCTTCCCTACCTTATTCCTGTGCTGAGATACAGGCTGCTCCAACCTGCTGTAAAATGCTTGATTTCGAGAGTGAGCGAAACTAATGAAAACATTGTTGGGGTAAAACCTAAAGGGAAAGACCTAGCACCAAATCCAATTTGCCATCTGATCTAACTTCTGGAGGCAGTCAAAATGAGCCTTAGAATTCTTCCCTACCTTATTCCTGTGCTGAGATACAGGCTGCTCCAACCTGCTGTAAAATGCTTGATTTCGAGAGTGAGCGAAACTAATGAAAACATTGTTGGGGTAAAACCTAAAGGGAAAGACCTAGCACCAAATCCAATTTGCCATCTGATCTAACTTCTGGAGGCAGTCAAAATGAGCCTTAGAATTCTTCCCTACCTTATTCCTGTGCTGAGATACAGGCTGCTCCAACCTGCTGTAAAATGCTTGATTTCGAGAGTGAGCGAAACTAATGAAAACATTGTTGGGGTAAAACCTAAAGGGAAAGACCTAGCACCAAATCCAATTTGCCATCTGATCTAACTTCTGGAGGCAGTCAAAATGAGCCTTAGAATTCTTCCCTACCTTATTCCTGTGCTGAGATACAGGCTGCTCCAACCTGCTGTAAAATGCTTGATTTCGAGAGTGAGCGAAACTAATGAAAACATTGTTGGGGTAAAACCTAAAGGGAAAGACCTAGCACCAAATCCAATTTGCCATCTGATCTAACTTCTGGAGGCAGTCAAAATGAGCCTTAGAATTCTTCCCTACCTTATTCCTGTGCTGAGATACAGGCTGCTCCAACCTGCTGTAAAATGCTTGATTTCGAGAGTGAGCGAAACTAATGAAAACATTGTTGGGGTAAAACCTAAAGGGAAAGACCTAGCACCAAATCCAATTTGCCATCTGATCTAACTTCTGGAGGCAGTCAAAATGAGTATTTGAATTCTTCCCTACCTTATTCCTGTGCTGAGATACAGGCTGCTCCAACCTGCTGTAAAATGCTTGATTTCGAGAGTGAGCGAAACTAATGAAAACATTGTTGGGGTAAAACCTAAAGAGAAAGACCTAGCACCAAATCCAATTTGCCATCTGATCTAACTTCTGGAGGCAGTCAAAATGAGCCTTAGAATTCTTCCCTACCTTATTCCTGTGCTGAGATACAGGCTGCTCCAACCTGCTGTAAAATGCTTGATTTCGAGAGTGAGCGAAACTAATGAAAACATTGTTGGGGTAAAACCTAAAGGGAAAGACCTAGCACCAAATCCAATTTGCCATCTGATCTAACTTCTGGAGGCAGTCAAAATGATCCTTAGAATTCTTCCCTACCTTATTCCTGTGCTGAGATACAGGCTGCTCCAACCTGCTGTAAAATGCTTGATTTCGAGAGTGAGCGAAACTAATGAAAACATTGTTGGGGTAAAACCTAAAGGGAAAGACCTAGCACCAAATCCAATTTGCCATCTGATCTAACTTCTGGAGGCAGTCAAAATGAGCCTTAGAATTCTTCCCTACCTTATTCCTGTGCTGAGATACAGGCTGCTCCAACCTGCTGTAAAATGCTTGATTTCGAGAGTGAGCGAAACTAATGAAAACATTGTTGGGGTAAAACCTAAAGGGAAAGACCTAGCACCAAATCCAATTTGCCATCTGATCTAACTTCTGGAGGCAGTCAAAATGAGCCTTAGAATTCTTCCCTACCTTATTCCTGTGCTGAGATACAGGCTGCTCCAACCTGCTGTAAAATGCTTGATTTCGAGAGTGAGCGAAACTAATGAAAACATTGTTGGGGTAAAACCTAAAGGGAAAGACCTAGCACCAAATCCAATTTGCCATCTGATCTAACTTCTGGAGGCAGTCAAAATGAGCCTTAGAATTCTTCCCTACCTTATTCCTGTGCTGAGATACAGGCTGCTCCAACCTGCTGTAAAATGCTTGATTTCGAGAGTGAGCGAAACTAATGAAAACATTGTTGGGGTAAAACCTAAAGGGAAAGACCTAGCACCAAATCCAATTTGCCATCTGATCTAACTTCTGGAGGCAGTCAAAATGAGCCTTAGAATTCTTCCCTACCTTATTCCTGTGCTGAGATACAGGCTGCTCCAACCTGCTGTAAAATGCTTGATTTCGAGAGTGAGCGAAACTAATGAAAACATTGTTGGGGTAAAACCTAAAGGGAAAGACCTAGCACCAAATCCAATTTGCCATCTGATCTAACTTCTGGAGGCAGTCAAAATGATCCTTAGAATTCTTCCCTACCTTATTCCTGTGCTGAGATACAGGCTGCTCCAACCTGCTGTAAAATGCTTGATTTCGAGAGTGAGCGAAACTAATGAAAACATTGTTGGGGTAAAACCTAAAGGGAAAGACCTAGCACCAAATCCAATTTGCCATCTGATCTAACTTCTGGAGGCAGTCAAAATGAGTATTTGAATTCTTCCCTACCTTATTCCTGTGCTGAGATACAGGCTGCTCCAACCTGCTGTAAAATGCTTGATTTCGAGAGTGAGCGAAACTAATGAAAACATTGTTGGGGTAAAACCTAAAGGGAAAGACCTAGCACCAAATCCAATTTGCCATCTGATCTAACTTCTGGAGGCAGTCAAAATGAGTATTTGAATTCTTCCCTACCTTATTCCTGTGCTGAGATACAGGCTGCTCCAACCTGCTGTAAAATGCTTGATTTCGAGAGTGAGCGAAACTAATGAAAACATTGTTGGGGTAAAACCTAAAGAGAAAGACCTAGCACCAAATCCAATTTGCCATCTGATCTAACTTCTGGAGGCAGTCAAAATGATCCTTAGAATTCTTCCCTACCTTATTCCTGTGCTGAGATACAGGCTGCTCCAACCTGCTGTAAAATGCTTGATTTCGAGAGTGAGCGAAACTAATGAAAACATTGTTGGGGTAAAACCTAAAGGGAAAGACCTAGCACCAAATCCAATTTGCCATCTGATCTAACTTCTGGAGGCAGTCAAAATGATCCTTAGAATTCTTCCCTACCTTATTCCTGTGCTGAGATACAGGCTGCTCCAACCTGCTGTAAAATGCTTGATTTCGAGAGTGAGCGAAACTAATGAAAACATTGTTGGGGTAAAACCTAAAGGGAAAGACCTAGCACCAAATCCAATTTGCCATCTGATCTAACTTCTGGAGGCAGTCAAAATGATCCTTAGAATTCTTCCCTACCTTATTCCTGTGCTGAGATACAGGCTGCTCCAACCTGCTGTAAAATGCTTGATTTCGAGAGTGAGCGAAACTAATGAAAACATTGTTGGGGTAAAACCTAAAGGGAAAGACCTAGCACCAAATCCAATTTGCCATCTGATCTAACTTCTGGAGGCAGTCAAAATGATCCTTAGAATTCTTCCCTACCTTATTCCTGTGCTGAGATACAGGCTGCTCCAACCTGCTGTAAAATGCTTGATTTCGAGAGTGAGCGAAACTAATGAAAACATTGTTGGGGTAAAACCTAAAGGGAAAGACCTAGCACCAAATCCAATTTGCCATCTGATCTAACTTCTGGAGGCAGTCAAAATGAGCCTTAGAATTCTTCCCTACCTTATTCCTGTGCTGAGATACAGGCTGCTCCAACCTGCTGTAAAATGCTTGATTTCGAGAGTGAGCGAAACTAATGAAAACATTGTTGGGGTAAAACCTAAAGGGAAAGACCTAGCACCAAATCCAATTTGCCATCTGATCTAACTTCTGGAGGCAGTCAAAATGAGCCTTAGAATTCTTCCCTACCTTATTCCTGTGCTGAGATACAGGCTGCTCCAACCTGCTGTAAAATGCTTGATTTCGAGAGTGAGCGAAACTAATGAAAACATTGTTGGGGTAAAACCTAAAGGGAAAGACCTAGCACCAAATCCAATTTGCCATCTGATCTAACTTCTGGAGGCAGTCAAAATGAGCCTTAGAATTCTTCCCTACCTTATTCCTGTGCTGAGATACAGGCTGCTCCAACCTGCTGTAAAATGCTTGATTTCGAGAGTGAGCGAAACTAATGAAAACATTGTTGGGGTAAAACCTAAAGGGAAAGACCTAGCACCAAATACAATTTGCCATCTGATCTAACTTCTGGAGGCAGTCAAAATGATCCTTAGAGTTCTTCCCTACCTTATTCCTGTGCTGAGATACAGGCTGCTCCAACCTGCTGTAAAATGCTTGATTTCGAGAGTGAGCGAAACTAATGAAAACATTGTTGGGGTAAAACCTAAAGGGAAAGACCTAGCACCAAATCCAATTTGCCATCTGATCTAACTTCTGGAGGCAGTCAAAATGAGCCTTAGAATTCTTCCCTACCTTATTCCTGTGCTGAGATACAGGCTGCTCCAACCTGCTGTAAAATGCTTGATTTCGAGAGTGAGCGAAACTAATGAAAACATTGTTGGGGTAAAACCTAAAGGGAAAGACCTAGCACCAAATCCAATTTGCCATCTGATCTAACTTCTGGAGGCAGTCAAAATGAGCCTTAGAATTCTTCCCTACCTTATTCCTGTGCTGAGATACAGGCTGCTCCAACCTGCTGTAAAATGCTTGATTTCGAGAGTGAGCGAAACTAATGAAAACATTGTTGGGGTAAAACCTAAAGGGAAAGACCTAGCACCAAATCCAATTTGCCATCTGATCTAACTTCTGGAGGCAGTCAAAATGAGCCTTAGAATTCTTCCCTACCTTATTCCTGTGCTGAGATACAGGCTGCTCCAACCTGCTGTAAAATGCTTGATTTCGAGAGTGAGCGAAACTAATGAAAACATTGTTGGGGTAAAACCTAAAGGGAAAGACCTAGCACCAAATCCAATTTGCCATCTGATCTAACTTCTGGAGGCAGTCAAAATGATCCTTAGAATTCTTCCCTACCTTATTCCTGTGCTGAGATACAGGCTGCTCCAACCTGCTGTAAAATGCTTGATTTCGAGAGTGAGCGAAACTAATGAAAACATTGTTGGGGTAAAACCTAAAGGGAAAGACCTAGCACCAAATCCAATTTGCCATCTGATCTAACTTCTGGAGGCAGTCAAAATGAGCCTTAGAATTCTTCCCTACCTTATTCCTGTGCTGAGATACAGGCTGCTCCAACCTGCTGTAAAATGCTTGATTTCGAGAGTGAGCGAAACTAATGAAAACATTGTTGGGGTAAAACCTAAAGGGAAAGAGCCTAGCACCAAATCCAATTTGCCATCTGATCTAACTTCTGGAGGCAGTCAAAATGATCCTTAGAATTCTTCCCTACCTTATTCCTGTGCTGAGATACAGGCTGCTCCAACCTGCTGTAAAATGCTTGATTTCGAGAGTGAGCGAAACTAATGAAAACATTGTTGGGGTAAAACCTAAAGGGAAAGACCTAGCACCAAATCCAATTTGCCATCTGATCTAACTTCTGGAGGCAGTCAAAATGAGCCTTAGAATTCTTCCCTACCTTATTCCTGTGCTGAGATACAGGCTGCTCCAACCTGCTGTAAAATGCTTGATTTCGAGAGTGAGCGAAACTAATGAAAACATTGTTGGGGTAAAACCTAAAGGGAAAGACCTAGCACCAAATCCAATTTGCCATCTGATCTAACTTCTGGAGGCAGTCAAAATGAGCCTTAGAATTCTTCCCTACCTTATTCCTGTGCTGAGATACAGGCTGCTCCAACCTGCTGTAAAATGCTTGATTTCGAGAGTGAGCGAAACTAATGAAAACATTGTTGGGGTAAAACCTAAAGGGAAAGACCTAGCACCAAATCCAATTTGCCATCTGATCTAACTTCTGGAGGCAGTCAAAATGAGCCTTAGAATTCTTCCCTACCTTATTCCTGTGCTGAGATACAGGCTGCTCCAACCTGCTGTAAAATGCTTGATTTCGAGAGTGAGCGAAACTAATGAAAACATTGTTGGGGTAAAACCTAAAGGGAAAGACCTAGCACCAAATCCAATTTGCCATCTGATCTAACTTCTGGAGGCAGTCAAAATGAGCCTTAGAATTCTTCCCTACCTTATTCCTGTGCTGAGATACAGGCTGCTCCAACCTGCTGTAAAATGCTTGATTTCGAGAGTGAGCGAAACTAATGAAAACATTGTTGGGGTAAAACCTAAAGGGAAAGACCTAGCACCAAATCCAATTTGCCATCTGATCTAACTTCTGGAGGCAGTCAAAATGAGCCTTAGAATTCTTCCCTACCTTATTCCTGTGCTGAGATACAGGCTGCTCCAACCTGCTGTAAAATGCTTGATTTCGAGAGTGAGCGAAACTAATGAAAACATTGTTGGGGTAAAACCTAAAGGGAAAGACCTAGCACCAAATACAATTTGCCATCTGATCTAACTTCTGGAGGCAGTCAAAATGATCCTTAGAATTCTTCCCTACCTTATTCCTGTGCTGAGATACAGGCTGCTCCAACCTGCTGTAAAATGCTTGATTTCGAGAGTGAGCGAAACTAATGAAAACATTGTTGGGGTAAAACCTAAAGGGAAAGACCTAGCACCAAATCCAATTTGCCATCTGATCTAACTTCTGGAGGCAGTCAAAATGATCCTTAGAATTCTTCCCTACCTTATTCCTGTGCTGAGATACAGGCTGCTCCAACCTGCTGTAAAATGCTTGATTTCGAGAGTGAGCGAAACTAATGAAAACATTGTTGGGGTAAAACCTAAAGGGAAAGACCTAGCACCAAATCCAATTTGCCATCTGATCTAACTTCTGGAGGCAGTCAAAATGAGCCTTAGAATTCTTCCCTACCTTATTCCTGTGCTGAGATACAGGCTGCTCCAACCTGCTGTAAAATGCTTGATTTCGAGAGTGAGCGAAACTAATGAAAACATTGTTGGGGTAAAACCTAAAGGGAAAGACCTAGCACCAAATCCAATTTGCCATCTGATCTAACTTCTGGAGGCAGTCAAAATGAGCCTTAGAATTCTTCCCTACCTTATTCCTGTGCTGAGATACAGGCTGCTCCAACCTGCTGTAAAATGCTTGATTTCGAGAGTGAGCGAAACTAATGAAAACATTGTTGGGGTAAAACCTAAAGGGAAAGACCTAGCACCAAATCCAATTTGCCATCTGATCTAACTTCTGGAGGCAGTCAAAATGATCCTTAGAATTCTTCCCTACCTTATTCCTGTGCTGAGATACAGGCTGCTCCAACCTGCTGTAAAATGCTTGATTTCGAGAGTGAGCGAAACTAATGAAAACATTGTTGGGGTAAAACCTAAAGGGAAAGACCTAGCACCAAATCCAATTTGCCATCTGATCTAACTTCTGGAGGCAGTCAAAATGAGCCTTAGAATTCTTCCCTACCTTATTCCTGTGCTGAGATACAGGCTGCTCCAACCTGCTGTAAAATGCTTGATTTCGAGAGTGAGCGAAACTAATGAAAACATTGTTGGGGTAAAACCTAAAGGGAAAGACCTAGCACCAAATCCAATTTGCCATCTGATCTAACTTCTGGAGGCAGTCAAAATGAGTATTTGAATTCTTCCCTACCTTATTCCTGTGCTGAGATACAGGCTGCTCCAACCTGCTGTAAAATGCTTGATTTCGAGAGTGAGCGAAACTAATGAAAACATTGTTGGGGTAAAACCTAAAGGGAAAGACCTAGCACCAAATCCAATTTGCCATCTGATCTAACTTCTGGAGGCAGTCAAAATGAGCCTTAGAATTCTTCCCTACCTTATTCCTGTGCTGAGATACAGGCTGCTCCAACCTGCTGTAAAATGCTTGATTTCGAGAGTGAGCGAAACTAATGAAAACATTGTTGGGGTAAAACCTAAAGGGAAAGACCTAGCACCAAATCCAATTTGCCATCTGATCTAACTTCTGGAGGCAGTCAAAATGAGCCTTAGAATTCTTCCCTACCTTATTCCTGTGCTGAGATACAGGCTGCTCCAACCTGCTGTAAAATGCTTGATTTCGAGAGTGAGCGAAACTAATGAAAACATTGTTGGGGTAAAACCTAAAGGGAAAGACCTAGCACCAAATCCAATTTGCCATCTGATCTAACTTCTGGAGGCAGTCAAAATGAGCCTTAGAATTCTTCCCTACCTTATTCCTGTGCTGAGATACAGGCTGCTCCAACCTGCTGTAAAATGCTTGATTTCGAGAGTGAGCGAAACTAATGAAAACATTGTTGGGGTAAAACCTAAAGGGAAAGACCTAGCACCAAATCCAATTTGCCATCTGATCTAACTTCTGGAGGCAGTCAAAATGAGCCTTAGAATTCTTCCCTACCTTATTCCTGTGCTGAGATACAGGCTGCTCCAACCTGCTGTAAAATGCTTGATTTCGAGAGTGAGCGAAACTAATGAAAACATTGTTGGGGTAAAACCTAAAGGGAAAGACCTAGCACCAAATCCAATTTGCCATCTGATCTAACTTCTGGAGGCAGTCAAAATGAGCCTTAGAATTCTTCCCTACCTTATTCCTGTGCTGAGATACAGGCTGCTCCAACCTGCTGTAAAAATGCTTGATTTCGAGAGTGAGCGAAACTAATGAAAACATTGTTGGGGTTAAAACCTAAAGGGAAAGACCTAGCACCAAATCCAATTTGCCATCTGATCTAACTTCTGGAGGCAGTCAAAATGATCCTTAGAATTCTTCCCTACCTTATTCCTGTGCTGAGATACAGGCTGCTCCAACCTGCTGTAAAATGCTTGATTTCGAGAGTGAGCGAAACTAATGAAAACATTGTTGGGGTAAAACCTAAAGAGAAAGACCTAGCACCAAATCCAATTTGCCATCTGATCTAACTTCTGGAGGCAGTCAAAATGATCCTTAGAATTCTTCCCTACCTTATTCCTGTGCTGAGATACAGGCTGCTCCAACCTGCTGTAAAATGCTTGATTTCGAGAGTGAGCGAAACTAATGAAAACATTGTTGTGGTAAAACCTAAAGGGAAAGACCTAGCACCAAATCCAATTTGCCATCTGATCTAACTTCTGGGAGGCAGTCAAAATGATCCTTAGAATTCTTCCCTACCTTATTCCTGTGCTGAGATACAGGCTGCTCCAACCTGCTGTAAAATGCTTGATTTCGAGAGTGAGCGAAACTAATGAAAACATTGTTGGGGTAAAACCTAAAGGGAAAGACCTAGCACCAAATCCAATTTGCCATCTGATCTAACTTCTGGAGGCAGTCAAAAATGAGCCTTAGAATTCTTCCCTACCTTATTCCTGTGCTGAGATACAGGCTGCTCCAACCTGCTGTAAAATGCTTGATTTCGAGAGTGAGCGAAACTAATGAAAACATTGTTGGGGTAAAACCTAAAGGGAAAGACCTAGCACCAAATCCAATTTGCCATCTGATCTAACTTCTGGAGGCAGTCAAAATGAGCCTTAGAATTCTTCCCTACCTTATTCCTGTGCTGAGATACAGGCTGCTCCAACCTGCTGTAAAATGCTTGATTTCGAGAGTGAGCGAAACTAATGAAAACATTGTTGGGGTAAAACCTAAAGGGAAAGACCTAGCACCAAATCCAATTTGCCATCTGATCTAACTTCTGGAGGCAGTCAAAATGAGCCTTAGAATTCTTCCCTACCTTATTCCTGTGCTGAGATACAGGCTGCTCCAACCTGCTGTAAAATGCTTGATTTCGAGAGTGAGCGAAACTAATGAAAACATTGTTGGGGTAAAACCTAAAGGGAAAGACCTAGCACCAAATCCAATTTGCCATCTGATCTAACTTCTGGAGGCAGTCAAAATGAGCCTTAGAATTCTTCCCTACCTTATTCCTGTGCTGAGATACAGGCTGCTCCAACCTGCTGTAAAATGCTTGATTTCGAGAGTGAGCGAAACTAATGAAAACATTGTTGGGGTAAAACCTAAAGGGAAAGACCTAGCACCAAATCCAATTTGCCATCTGATCTAACTTCTGGAGGCAGTCAAAATGATCCTTAGAATTCTTCCCTACCTTATTCCTGTGCTGAGATACAGGCTGCTCCAACCTGCTGTAAAATGCTTGATTTCGAGAGTGAGCGAAACTAATGAAAACATTGTTGGGGTAAAACCTAAAGGGAAAGACCTAGCACCAAATCCAATTTGCCATCTGATCTAACTTCTGGAGGCAGTCAAAATGATCCTTAGAATTCTTCCCTACCTTATTCCTGTGCTGAGATACAGGCTGCTCCAACCTGCTGTAAAATGCTTGATTTCGAGAGTGAGCGAAACTAATGAAAACATTGTTGGGGTAAAACCTAAAGGGAAAGACCTAGCACCAAATCCAATTTGCCATCTGATCTAACTTCTGGAGGCAGTCAAAATGATCCTTAGAATTCTTCCCTACCTTATTCCTGTGCTGAGATACAGGCTGCTCCAACCTGCTGTAAAATGCTTGATTTCGAGAGTGAGCGAAACTAATGAAAACATTGTTGGGGTAAAACCTAAAGGGAAAGACCTAGCACCAAATTGCATTGGCCATCTGATCTAACTTCTGGAGGCAGTCAAAATGAGTATTTGAATTCTTCCCTACCTTATTCCTGTGCTGAGATACAGGCTGCTCCAACCTGCTGTAAAATGCTTGATTTCGAGAGTGAGCGAAACTAATGAAAACATTGTTGGGGTAAAACCTAAAGGGAAAGACCTAGCACCAAATCCAATTTGCCATCTGATCTAACTTCTGGAGGCAGTCAAAATGATCCTTAGAATTCTTCCCTACCTTATTCCTGTGCTGAGATACAGGCTGCTCCAACCTGCTGTAAAATGCTTGATTTCGAGAGTGAGCGAAACTAATGAAAACATTGTTGGGGTAAAACCTAAAGAGAAAGACCTAGCACCAAATCCAATTTGCCATCTGATCTAACTTCTGGAGGCAGTCAAAATGATCCTTAGAATTCTTCCCTACCTTATTCCTGTGCTGAGATACAGGCTGCTCCAACCTGCTGTAAAATGCTTGATTTCGAGAGTGAGCGAAACTAATGAAAACATTGTTGGGGTAAAACCTAAAGGGAAAGACCTAGCACCAAATCCAATTTGCCATCTGATCTAACTTCTGGAGGCAGTCAAAATGATCCTTAGAATTCTTCCCTACCTTATTCCTGTGCTGAGATACAGGCTGCTCCAACCTGCTGTAAAATGCTTGATTTCGAGAGTGAGCGAAACTAATGAAAACATTGTTGGGGTAAAACCTAAAGGGAAAGACCTAGCACCAAATCCAATTTGCCATCTGATCTAACTTCTGGAGGCAGTCAAAATGATCCTTAGAATTCTTCCCTACCTTATTCCTGTGCTGAGATACAGGCTGCTCCAACCTGCTGTAAAATGCTTGATTTCGAGAGTGAGCGAAACTAATGAAAACATTGTTGGGGTAAAACCTAAAGGGAAAGACCTAGCACCAAATCCAATTTGCCATCTGATCTAACTTCTGGAGGCAGTCAAAATGATCCTTAGAATTCTTCCCTACCTTATTCCTGTGCTGAGATACAGGCTGCTCCAACCTGCTGTAAAATGCTTGATTTCGAGAGTGAGCGAAACTAATGAAAACATTGTTGGGGTAAAACCTAAAGGGAAAGACCTAGCACCAAATCCAATTTGCCATCTGATCTAACTTCTGGAGGCAGTCAAAATGAGCCTTAGAATTCTTCCCTACCTTATTCCTGTGCTGAGATACAGGCTGCTCCAACCTGCTGTAAAATGCTTGATTTCGAGAGTGAGCGAAACTAATGAAAACATTGTTGGGGGTAAAACCTAAAGGGAAAGACCTAGCACCAAATCCAATTTGCCATCTGATCTAACTTCTGGAGGCAGTCAAAATGAGCCTTAGAATTCTTCCCTACCTTATTCCTGTGCTGAGATACAGGCTGCTCCAACCTGCTGTAAAATGCTTGATTTCGAGAGTGAGCGAAACTAATGAAAACATTGTTGGGGTAAAACCTAAAGGGAAAGACCTAGCACCAAATCCAATTTGCCATCTGATCTAACTTCTGGAGGCAGTCAAAATGAGCCTTAGAATTCTTCCCTACCTTATTCCTGTGCTGAGATACAGGCTGCTCCAACCTGCTGTAAAATGCTTGATTTCGAGAGTGAGCGAAACTAATGAAAACATTGTTGGGGTAAAACCTAAAGGGAAAGACCTAGCACCAAATCCAATTTGCCATCTGATCTAACTTCTGGAGGCAGTCAAAATGATCCTTAGAATTCTTCCCTACCTTATTCCTGTGCTGAGATACAGGCTGCTCCAACCTGCTGTAAAATGCTTGATTTCGAGAGTGAGCGAAACTAATGAAAACATTGTTGGGGTAAAACCTAAAGGGAAAGACCTAGCACCAAATCCAATTTGCCATCTGATCTAACTTCTGGAGGCAGTCAAAATGATCCTTAGAATTCTTCCCTACCTTATTCCTGTGCTGAGATACAGGCTGCTCCAACCTGCTGTAAAATGCTTGATTTCGAGAGTGAGCGAAACTAATGAAAACATTGTTGGGGTAAAACCTAAAGGGAAAGACCTAGCACCAAATCCAATTTGCCATCTGATCTAACTTCTGGAGGCAGTCAAAATGATCCTTAGAATTCTTCCCTACCTTATTCCTGTGCTGAGATACAGGCTGCTCCAACCTGCTGTAAAATGCTTGATTTCGAGAGTGAGCGAAACTAATGAAAACATTGTTGGGGTAAAACCTAAAGGGAAAGACCTAGCACCAAATCCAATTTGCCATCTGATCTAACTTCTGGAGGCAGTCAAAATGAGCCTTAGAATTCTTCCCTACCTTATTCCTGTGCTGAGATACAGGCTGCTCCAACCTGCTGTAAAATGCTTGATTTCGAGAGTGAGCGAAACTAATGAAAACATTGTTGGGGTAAAACCTAAAGGGAAAGACCTAGAACTAAATCCAATTTGCCATCTGATCTAACTTCTGGAGGCAGTCAAAATGAGCCTTAGAATTCTTCCCTACCTTATTCCTGTGCTGAGATACAGGCTGCTCCAACCTGCTGTAAAATGCTTGATTTCGAGAGTGAGCGAAACTAATGAAAACATTGTTGGGGTAAAACCTAAAGGGAAAGACCTAGCACCAAATCCAATTTGCCATCTGATCTAACTTCTGGAGGCAGTCAAAATGAGCCTTAGAATTCTTCCCTACCTTATTCCTGTGCTGAGATACAGGCTGCTCCAACCTGCTGTAAAATGCTTGATTTCGAGAGTGAGCGAAACTAATGAAAACATTGTTGGGGTAAAACCTAAAGGGAAAGACCTAGCACCAAATCCAATTTGCCATCTGATCTAACTTCTGGAGGCAGTCAAAATGAGCCTTAGAATTCTTCCCTACCTTATTCCTGTGCTGAGATACAGGCTGCTCCAACCTGCTGTAAAATGCTTGATTTCGAGAGTGAGCGAAACTAATGAAAACATTGTTGGGGTAAAACCTAAAGGGAAAGACCTAGCACCAAATCCAATTTGCCATCTGATCTAACTTCTGGAGGCAGTCAAAATGAGCCTTAGAATTCTTCCCTACCTTATTCCTGTGCTGAGATACAGGCTGCTCCAACCTGCTGTAAAATGCTTGATTTCGAGAGTGAGCGAAACTAATGAAAATATTGTTGGGGTAAAACCTAAAGGGAAAGACCTAGCACCAAATCCAATTTGCCATCTGATCTAACTTCTGGAGGCAGTCAAAATGAGCCTTAGAATTCTTCCCTACCTTATTCCTGTGCTGAGATACAGGCTGCTCCAACCTGCTGTAAAATGCTTGATTTCGAGAGTGAGCGAAACTAATGAAAACATTGTTGGGGTAAAACCTAAAGGGAAAGACCTAGCACCAAATCCAATTTGCCATCTGATCTAACTTCTGGAGGCAGTCAAAATGAGCCTTTGAATTCTTCCCTACCTTATTCCTGTGCTGAGATACAGGCTGCTCCAACCTGCTGTAAAATGCTTGATTTCGAGAGTGAGCGAAACTAATGAAAACATTGTTGGGGTAAAACCTAAAGGGAAAGACCTAGCACCAAATCCAATTTGCCATCTGATCTAACTTCTGGAGGCAGTCAAAATGAGCCTTAGAATTCTTCCCTACCTTATTCCTGTGCTGAGATACAGGCTGCTCCAACCTGCTGTAAAATGCTTGATTTCGAGAGTGAGCGAAACTAATGAAAACATTGTTGGGGTAAAACCTAAAGGGAAAGACCTAGCACCAAATCCAATTTGCCATCTGATCTAACTTCTGGAGGCAGTCAAAATGAGCCTTAGAATTCTTCCCTACCTTATTCCTGTGCTGAGATACAGGCTGCTCCAACCTGCTGTAAAATGCTTGATTTCGAGAGTGAGCGAAACTAATGAAAACATTGTTGGGGTAAAACCTAAAGGGAAAGACCTAGCACCAAATCCAATTTGCCATCTGATCTAACTTCTGGAGGCAGTCAAAATGATCCTTAGAATTCTTCCCTACCTTATTCCTGTGCTGAGATACAGGCTGCTCCAACCTGCTGTAAAATGCTTGATTTCGAGAGTGAGCGAAACTAATGAAAACATTGTTGGGGTAAAACCTAAAGGGAAAGACCTAGCACCAAATCCAATTTGCCATCTGATCTAACTTCTGGAGGCAGTCAAAATGATCCTTAGAATTCTTCCCTACCTTATTCCTGTGCTGAGATACAGGCTGCTCCAACCTGCTGTAAAATGCTTGATTTCGAGAGTGAGCGAAACTAATGAAAACATTGTTGGGGTAAAACCTAAAGGGAAAGACCTAGCACCAAATCCAATTTGCCATCTGATCTAACTTCTGGAGGCAGTCAAAATGAGCCTTAGAATTCTTCCCTACCTTATTCCTGTGCTGAGATACAGGCTGCTCCAACCTGCTGTAAAATGCTTGATTTCGAGAGTGAGCGAAACTAATGAAAACATTGTTGGGGTAAAACCTAAAGGGAAAGACCTAGCACCAAATCCAATTTGCCATCTGATCTAACTTCTGGAGGCAGTCAAAATGATCCTTAGAATTCTTCCCTACCTTATTCCTGTGCTGAGATACAGGCTGCTCCAACCTGCTGTAAAATGCTTGATTTCGAGAGTGAGCGAAACTAATGAAAACATTGTTGGGGTAAAACCTAAAGGGAAAGACCTAGCACCAAATCCAATTTGCCATCTGATCTAACTTCTGGAGGCAGTCAAAATGAGCCTTAGAATTCTTCCCTACCTTATTCCTGTGCTGAGATACAGGCTGCTCCAACCTGCTGTAAAATGCTTGATTTCGAGAGTGAGCGAAACTAATGAAAACATTGTTGGGGTAAAACCTAAAGGGAAAGACCTAGCACCAAATCCAATTTGCCATCTGATCTAACTTCTGGAGGCAGTCAAAATGAGCCTTAGAATTCTTCCCTACCTTATTCCTGTGCTGAGATACAGGCTGCTCCAACCTGCTGTAAAATGCTTGATTTCGAGAGTGAGCGAAACTAATGAAAACATTGTTGGGGTAAAACCTAAAGGGAAAGACCTAGCACCAAATCCAATTTGCCATCTGATCTAACTTCTGGAGGCAGTCAAAATGAGCCTTAGAATTCTTCCCTACCTTATTCCTGTGCTGAGATACAGGCTGCTCCAACCTGCTGTAAAATGCTTGATTTCGAGAGTGAGCGAAACTAATGAAAACATTGTTGGGGTAAAACCTAAAGGGAAAGACCTAGCACCAAATCCAATTTGCCATCTGATCTAACTTCTGGAGGCAGTCAAAATGAGCCTTAGAATTCTTCCCTACCTTATTCCTGTGCTGAGATACAGGCTGCTCCAACCTGCTGTAAAATGCTTGATTTCGAGAGTGAGCGAAACTAATGAAAACATTGTTGGGGTAAAACCTAAAGGGAAAGACCTAGCACCAAATCCAATTTGCCATCTGATCTAACTTCTGGAGGCAGTCAAAATGAGCCTTAGAATTCTTCCCTACCTTATTCCTGTGCTGAGATACAGGCTGCTCCAACCTGCTGTAAAATGCTTGATTTCGAGAGTGAGCGAAACTAATGAAAACATTGTTGGGGTAAAACCTAAAGGGAAAGACCTAGCACCAAATCCAATTTGCCATCTGATCTAACTTCTGGAGGCAGTCAAAATGAGCCTTAGAATTCTTCCCTACCTTATTCCTGTGCTGAGATACAGGCTGCTCCAACCTGCTGTAAAATGCTTGATTTCGAGAGTGAGCGAAACTAATGAAAACATTGTTGGGGTAAAACCTAAAGGGAAAGACCTAGCACCAAATCCAATTTGCCATCTGATCTAACTTCTGGAGGCAGTCAAAATGAGCCTTAGAATTCTTCCCTACCTTATTCCTGTGCTGAGATACAGGCTGCTCCAACCTGCTGTAAAATGCTTGATTTCGAGAGTGAGCGAAACTAATGAAAACATTGTTGGGGTAAAACCTAAAGGGAAAGACCTAGCACCAAATCCAATTTGCCATCTGATCTAACTTCTGGAGGCAGTCAAAATGAGCCTTAGAATTCTTCCCTACCTTATTCCTGTGCTGAGATACAGGCTGCTCCAACCTGCTGTAAAATGCTTGATTTCGAGAGTGAGCGAAACTAATGAAAACATTGTTGGGGTAAAACCTAAAGGGAAAGACCTAGCACCAAATCCAATTTGCCATCTGATCTAACTTCTGGAGGCAGTCAAAATGAGCCTTAGAATTCTTCCCTACCTTATTCCTGTGCTGAGATACAGGCTGCTCCAACCTGCTGTAAAATGCTTGATTTCGAGAGTGAGCGAAACTAATGAAAACATTGTTGGGGTAAAACCTAAAGGGAAAGACCTAGCACCAAATCCAATTTGCCATCTGATCTAACTTCTGGAGGCAGTCAAAATGAGCCTTAGAATTCTTCCCTACCTTATTCCTGTGCTGAGATACAGGCTGCTCCAACCTGCTGTAAAATGCTTGATTTCGAGAGTGAGCGAAACTAATGAAAACATTGTTGGGGTAAAACCTAAAGGGAAAGACCTAGCACCAAATCCAATTTGCCATCTGATCTAACTTCTGGAGGCAGTCAAAATGAGCCTTAGAATTCTTCCCTACCTTATTCCTGTGCTGAGATACAGGCTGCTCCAACCTGCTGTAAAATGCTTGATTTCGAGAGTGAGCGAAACTAATGAAAACATTGTTGGGGTAAAACCTAAAGGGAAAGACCTAGCACCAAATCCAATTTGCCATCTGATCTAACTTCTGGAGGCAGTCAAAATGAGCCTTAGAATTCTTCCCTACCTTATTCCTGTGCTGAGATACAGGCTGCTCCAACCTGCTGTAAAATGCTTGATTTCGAGAGTGAGCGAAACTAATGAAAACATTGTTGGGGTAAAACCTAAAGGGAAAGGCCTAGCACCAAATCCAATTTGCCATCTGATCTAACTTCTGGAGGCAGTCAAAATGAGCCTTAGAATTCTTCCCTACCTTATTCCTGTGCTGAGATACAGGCTGCTCCAACCTGCTGTAAAATGCTTGATTTCGAGAGTGAGCGAAACTAATGAAAACATTGTTGGGGTAAAACCTAAAGGGAAAGACCTAGCACCAAATCCAATTTGCCATCTGATCTAACTTCTGGAGGCAGTCAAAATGATCCTTAGAATTCTTCCCTACCTTATTCCTGTGCTGAGATACAGGCTGCTCCAACCTGCTGTAAAATGCTTGATTTCGAGAGTGAGCGAAACTAATGAAAACATTGTTGGGGTAAAACCTAAAGGGAAAGACCTAGCACCAAATCCAATTTGCCATCTGATCTAACTTCTGGAGGCAGTCAAAATGAGCCTTAGAATTCTTCCCTACCTTATTCCTGTGCTGAGATACAGGCTGCTCCAACCTGCTGTAAAATGCTTGATTTCGAGAGTGAGCGAAACTAATGAAAACATTGTTGGGGTAAAACCTAAAGGGAAAGACCTAGCACCAAATCCAATTTGCCATCTGATCTAACTTCTGGAGGCAGTCAAAATGATCCTTAGAATTCTTCCCTACCTTATTCCTGTGCTGAGATACAGGCTGCTCCAACCTGCTGTAAAATGCTTGATTTCGAGAGTGAGCGAAACTAATGAAAACATTGTTGGGGTAAAACCTAAAGGGAAAGACCTAGCACCAAATCCAATTTGCCATCTGATCTAACTTCTGGAGGCAGTCAAAATGAGCCTTAGAATTCTTCCCTACCTTATTCCTGTGCTGAGATACAGGCTGCTCCAACCTGCTGTAAAATGCTTGATTTCGAGAGTGAGCGAAACTAATGAAAACATTGTTGGGGTAAAACCTAAAGGGAAAGACCTAGCACCAAATCCAATTTGCCATCTGATCTAACTTCTGGAGGCAGTCAAAATGATCCTTAGAATTCTTCCCTACCTTATTCCTGTGCTGAGATACAGGCTGCTCCAACCTGCTGTAAAATGCTTGATTTCGAGAGTGAGCGAAACTAATGAAAACATTGTTGGGGTAAAACCTAAAGGGAAAGACCTAGCACCAAATCCAATTTGCCATCTGATCTAACTTCTGGAGGCAGTCAAAATGAGCCTTAGAATTCTTCCCTACCTTATTCCTGTGCTGAGATACAGGCTGCTCCAACCTGCTGTAAAATGCTTGATTTCGAGAGTGAGCGAAACTAATGAAAACATTGTTGGGGTAAAACCTAAAGGGAAAGACCTAGCACCAAATCCAATTTGCCATCTGATCTAACTTCTGGAGGCAGTCAAAATGAGCCTTAGAATTCTTCCCTACCTTATTCCTGTGCTGAGATACAGGCTGCTCCAACCTGCTGTAAAATGCTTGATTTCGAGAGTGAGCGAAACTAATGAAAACATTGTTGGGGTAAAACCTAAAGGGAAAGACCTAGCACCAAATCCAATTTGCCATCTGATCTAACTTCTGGAGGCAGTCAAAATGAGCCTTAGAATTCTTCCCTACCTTATTCCTGTGCTGAGATACAGGCTGCTCCAACCTGCTGTAAAATGCTTGATTTCAAGAGTGAGCGAAACTAATGAAAACATTGTTGGGGTAAAACCTAAAGGGAAAGACCTAGCACCAAATCCAATTTGCCATCTGATCTAACTTCTGGAGGCAGTCAAAATGAGCCTTAGAATTCTTCCCTACCTTATTCCTGTGCTGAGATACAGGCTGCTCCAACCTGCTGTAAAATGCTTGATTTCGAGAGTGAGCGAAACTAATGAAAACATTGTTGGGATAAAACCTAAAGGGAAAGACCTAGCACCAAATCCAATTTGCCATCTGATCTAACTTCTGGAGGCAGTCAAAATGAGCCTTAGAATTCTTCCCTACCTTATTCCTGTGCTGAGATACAGGCTGCTCCAACCTGCTGTAAAATGCTTGATTTCGAGAGTGAGCGAAACTAATGAAAACATTGTTGGGGTAAAACCTAAAGGGAAAGACCTAGCACCAAATCCAATTTGCCATCTGATCTAACTTCTGGAGGCAGTCAAAATGATCCTTAGAATTCTTCCCTACCTTATTCCTGTGCTGAGATACAGGCTGCTCCAACCTGCTGTAAAATGCTTGATTTCGAGAGTGAGCGAAACTAATGAAAACATTGTTGGGGTAAAACCTAAAGGGAAAGACCTAGCACCAAATCCAATTTGCCATCTGATCTAACTTCTGGAGGCAGTCAAAATGAGCCTTAGAATTCTTCCCTACCTTATTCCTGTGCTGAGATACAGGCTGCTCCAACCTGCTGTAAAATGCTTGATTTCGAGAGTGAGCGAAACTAATGAAAACATTGTTGGGGTAAAACCTAAAGGGAAAGACCTAGCACCAAATCCAATTTGCCATCTGATCTAACTTCTGGAGGCAGTCAAAATGAGCCTTAGAATTCTTCCCTACCTTATTCCTGTGCTGAGATACAGGCTGCTCCAACCTGCTGTAAAATGCTTGATTTCGAGAGTGAGCGAAACTAATGAAAACATTGTTGGGGTAAAACCTAAAGGGAAAGACCTAGCACCAAATCCAATTTGCCATCTGATCTAACTTCTGGAGGCAGTCAAAATGAGCCTTAGAATTCTTCCCTACCTTATTCCTGTGCTGAGATACAGGCTGCTCCAACCTGCTGTAAAATGCTTGATTTCGAGAGTGAGCGAAACTAATGAAAACATTGTTGGGGTAAAACCTAAAGGGAAAGACCTAGCACCAAATCCAATTTGCCATCTGATCTAACTTCTGGAGGCAGTCAAAATGATCCTTAGAATTCTTCCCTACCTTATTCCTGTGCTGAGATACAGGCTGCTCCAACCTGCTGTAAAATGCTTGATTTCGAGAGTGAGCGAAACTAATGAAAACATCGTTGGGGTAAAAACTAAAGGGAAAGACCTAGCACCAAATCCAATTTGCCATCTGATCTAACTTCTGGAGGCAGTCAAAATGAGCCTTAGAATTCTTCCCTACCTTATTCCTGTGCTGAGATACAGGCTGCTCCAACCTGCTGTAAAATGCTTGATTTCGAGAGTGAGCGAAACTAATGAAAACATTGTTGGGGTAAAACCTAAAGGGAAAGACCTAGCACCAAATCCAATTTGCCATCTGATCTAACTTCTGGAGGCAGTCAAAATGAGCCTTAGAATTCTTCCCTACCTTATTCCTGTGCTGAGATACAGGCTGCTCCAACCTGCTGTAAAATGCTTGATTTCGAGAGTGAGCGAAACTAATGAAAACATTGTTGGGGTAAAACCTAAAGGGAAAGACCTAGCACCAAATCCAATTTGCCATCTGATCTAACTTCTGGAGGCAGTCAAAATGATCCTTAGAATTCTTCCCTACCTTATTCCTGTGCTGAGATACAGGCTGCTCCAACCTGCTGTAAAATGCTTGATTTCGAGAGTGAGCGAAACTAATGAAAACATTGTTGGGGTAAAACCTAAAGGGAAAGACCTAGCACCAAATCCAATTTGCCATCTGATCTAACTTCTGGAGGCAGTCAAAATGAGCCTTAGAATTCTTCCCTACCTTATTCCTGTGCTGAGATACAGGCTGCTCCAACCTGCTGTAAAATGCTTGATTTCGAGAGTGAGCGAAACTAATGAAAACATTGTTGGGGTAAAACCTAAAGGGAAAGACCTAGCACCAAATCCAATTTGCCATCTGATCTAACTTCTGGAGGCAGTCAAAATGAGCCTTAGAATTCTTCCCTACCTTATTCCTGTGCTGAGATACAGGCTGCTCCAACCTGCTGTAAAATGCTTGATTTCGAGAGTGAGCGAAACTAATGAAAACATTGTTGGGGTAAAACCTAAAGGGAAAGACCTAGCACCAAATCCAATTTGCCATCTGATCTAACTTCTGGAGGCAGTCAAAATGAGCCTTAGAATTCTTCCCTACCTTATTCCTGTGCTGAGATACAGGCTGCTCCAACCTGCTGTAAAATGCTTGATTTCGAGAGTGAGCGAAACTAATGAAAACATTGTTGGGGTAAAACCTAAAGGGAAAGACCTAGCACCAAATCCAATTTGCCATCTGATCTAACTTCTGGAGGCAGTCAAAATGAGCCTTAGAATTCTTCCCTACCTTATTCCTGTGCTGAGATACAGGCTGCTCTAACCTGCTGTAAAATGCTTGATTTCGAGAGTGAGCGAAACTAATGAAAACATTGTTGGGGTAAAACCTAAAGGGAAAGACCTAGCACCAAATCCAATTTGCCATCTGATCTAACTTCTGGAGGCAGTCAAAATGATCCTTAGAATTCTTCCCTACCTTATTCCTGTGCTGAGATACAGGCTGCTCCAACCTGCTGTAAAATGCTTGATTTCGAGAGTGAGCGAAACTAATGAAAACATTGTTGGGGTAAAACCTAAAGGGAAAGACCTAGCACCAAATCCAATTTGCCATCTGATCTAACTTCTGGAGGCAGTCAAAATGAGCCTTAGAATTCTTCCCTACCTTATTCCTGTGCTGAGATACAGGCTGCTCCAACCTGCTGTAAAATGCTTGATTTCGAGAGTGAGCGAAACTAATGAAAACTTTGTTGGGGTAAAACCTAAAGGGAAAGACCTAGCACCAAATCCAATTTGCCATCTGATCTAACTTCTGGAGGCAGTCAAAATGAGCCTTAGAATTCTTCCCTACCTTATTCCTGTGCTGAGATACAGGCTGCTCCAACCTGCTGTAAAATGCTTGATTTCGAGAGTGAGCGAAACTAATGAAAACATTGTTGGGGTAAAACCTAAAGGGAAAGACCTAGCACCAAATCCAATTTGCCATCTGATCTAACTTCTGGAGGCAGTCAAAATGAGCCTTAGAATTCTTCCCTACCTTATTCCTGTGCTGAGATACAGGCTGCTCCAACCTGCTGTAAAATGCTTGATTTCGAGAGTGAGCGAAACTAATGAAAACTTTGTTGGGGTAAAACCTAAAGGGAAAGACCTAGCACCAAATCCAATTTGCCATCTGATCTAACTTCTGGAGGCAGTCAAAATGAGCCTTAGAATTCTTCCCTACCTTATTCCTGTGCTGAGATACAGGCTGCTCCAACCTGCTGTAAAATGCTTGATTTCGAGAGTGAGCGAAACTAATGAAAACATTGTTGGGGTAAAACCTAAAGGGAAAGACCTAGCACCAAATCCAATTTGCCATCTGATCTAACTTCTGGAGGCAGTCAAAATGATCCTTAGAATTCTTCCCTACCTTATTCCTGTGCTGAGATACAGGCTGCTCCAACCTGCTGTAAAATGCTTGATTTCGAGAGTGAGCGAAACTAATGAAAACATTGTTGGGGTAAAACCTAAAGGGAAAGACCTAGCACCAAATCCAATTTGCCATCTGATCTAACTTCTGGAGGCAGTCAAAATGAGCCTTAGAATTCTTCCCTACCTTATTCCTGTGCTGAGATACAGGCTGCTCCAACCTGCTGTAAAATGCTTGATTTCGAGAGTGAGCGAAACTAATGAAAACATTGTTGGGGTAAAACCTAAAGGGAAAGACCTAGCACCAAATCCAATTTGCCATCTGATCTAACTTCTGGAGGCAGTCAAAATGAGCCTTAGAATTCTTCCCTACCTTATTCCTGTGCTGAGATACAGGCTGCTCCAACCTGCTGTAAAATGCTTGATTTCGAGAGTCAGCGAAACTAATGAAAACATTGTTGGGGTAAAACCTAAAGGGAAAGACCTAGCACCAAATCCAATTTGCCATCTGATCTAACTTCTGGAGGCAGTCAAAATGAGCCTTAGAATTCTTCCCTACCTTATTCCTGTGCTGAGATACAGGCTGCTCCAACCTGCTGTAAAATGCTTGATTTCGAGAGTGAGCGAAACTAATGAAAACATTGTTGGGGTAAAACCTAAAGGGAAAGACCTAGCACCAAATCCAATTTGCCATCTGATCTAACTTCTGGAGGCAGTCAAAATGATCCTTAGAATTCTTCCCTACCTTATTCCTGTGCTGAGATACAGGCTGCTCCAACCTGCTGTAAAATGCTTGATTTCGAGAGTGAGCGAAACTAATGAAAACATTGTTGGGGTAAAACCTAAAGGGAAAGACCTAGCACCAAATCCAATTTGCCATCTGATCTAACTTCTGGAGGCAGTCAAAATGATCCTTAGAATTCTTCCCTACCTTATTCCTGTGCTGAGATACAGGCTGCTCCAACCTGCTGTAAAATGCTTGATTTCGAGAGTGAGCGAAACTAATGAAAACATTGTTGGGGTAAAACCTAAAGGGAAAGACCTAGCACCAAATCCAATTTGCCATCTGATCTAACTTCTGGAGGCAGTCAAAATGAGCCTTAGAATTCTTCCCTACCTTATTCCTGTGCTGAGATACAGGCTGCTCCAACCTGCTGTAAAATGCTTGATTTCGAGAGTGAGCGAAACTAATGAAAACATTGTTGGGGTAAAACCTAAAGGGAAAGACCTAGCACCAAATCCAATTTGCCATCTGATCTAACTTCTGGAGGCAGTCAAAATGAGCCTTAGAATTCTTCCCTACCTTATTCCTGTGCTGAGATACAGGCTGCTCCAACCTGCTGTAAAATGCTTGATTTCGAGAGTGAGCGAAACTAATGAAAACATTGTTGGGGTAAAACCTAAAGGGAAAGACCTAGCACCAAATCCAATTTGCCATCTGATCTAACTTCTGGAGGCAGTCAAAATGAGCCTTAGAATTCTTCCCTACCTTATTCCTGTGCTGAGATACAGGCTGCTCCAACCTGCTGTAAAATGCTTGATTTCGAGAGTGAGCGAAACTAATGAAAACTTTGTTGGGGTAAAACCTAAAGGGAAAGACCTAGCACCAAATCCAATTTGCCATCTGATCTAACTTCTGGAGGCAGTCAAAATGAGCCTTAGAATTCTTCCCTACCTTATTCCTGTGCTGAGATACAGGCTGCTCCAACCTGCTGTAAAATGCTTGATTTCGAGAGTGAGCGAAACTAATGAAAACATTGTTGGGGTAAAACCTAAAGGGAAAGACCTAGCACCAAATCCAATTTGCCATCTGATCTAACTTCTGGAGGCAGTCAAAATGAGCCTTAGAATTCTTCCCTACCTTATTCCTGTGCTGAGATACAGGCTGCTCCAACCTGCTGTAAAATGCTTGATTTCGAGAGTGAGCGAAACTAATGAAAACTTTGTTGGGGTAAAACCTAAAGGGAAAGACCTAGCACCAAATCCAATTTGCCATCTGATCTAACTTCTGGAGGCAGTCAAAATGAGCCTTAGAATTCTTCCCTACCTTATTCCTGTGCTGAGATACAGGCTGCTCCAACCTGCTGTAAAATGCTTGATTTCGAGAGTGAGCGAAACTAATGAAAACATTGTTGGGGTAAAACCTAAAGGGAAAGACCTAGCACCAAATCCAATTTGCCATCTGATCTAACTTCTGGAGGCAGTCAAAATGAGCCTTAGAATTCTTCCCTACCTTATTCCTGTGCTGAGATACAGGCTGCTCCAACCTGCTGTAAAATGCTTGATTTCGAGAGTGAGCGAAACTAATGAAAACATTGTTGGGGTAAAACCTAAAGGGAAAGACCTAGCACCAAATCCAATTTGCCATCTGATCTAACTTCTGGAGGCAGTCAAAATGAGCCTTAGAATTCTTCCCTACCTTATTCCTGTGCTGAGATACAGGCTGCTCCAACCTGCTGTAAAATGCTTGATTTCGAGAGTGAGCGAAACTAATGAAAACATTGTTGGGGTAAAACCTAAAGGGAAAGACCTAGCACCAAATCCAATTTGCCATCTGATCTAACTTCTGGAGGCAGTCAAAATGAGCCTTAGAATTCTTCCCTACCTTATTCCTGTGCTGAGATACAGGCTGCTCCAACCTGCTGTAAAATGCTTGATTTCGAGAGTGAGCGAAACTAATGAAAACATTGTTGGGGTAAAACCTAAAGGGAAAGACCTAGCACCAAATCCAATTTGCCATCTGATCTAACTTCTGGAGGCAGTCAAAATGAGCCTTAGAATTCTTCCCTACCTTATTCCTGTGCTGAGATACAGGCTGCTCCAACCTGCTGTAAAATGCTTGATTTCGAGAGTGAGCGAAACTAATGAAAACATTGTTGGGGTAAAACCTAAAGGGAAAGACCTAGCACCAAATCCAATTTGCCATCTGATCTAACTTCTGGAGGCAGTCAAAATGATCCTGAGAATTCTTCCCTACCTTATTCCTGTGCTGAGATACAGGCTGCTCCAACCTGCTGTAAAATGCTTGATTTCGAGAGTGAGCGAAACTAATGAAAACATTGTTGGGGTAAAACCTAAAGGGAAAGACCTAGCACCAAATCCAATTTGCCATCTGATCTAACTTCTGGAGGCAGTCAAAATGAGCATTTGAATTCTTCCCTACCTTATTCCTGTGCTGAGATACAGGCTGCTCCAACCTGCTGTAAAATGCTTGATTTCGAGAGTGAGCGAAACTAATGAAAACATTGTTGGGGTAAAACCTAAAGGGAAAGACCTAGCACCAAATCCAATTTGCCATCTGATCTAACTTCTGGAGGCAGTCAAAATGAGCCTTAGAATTCTTCCCTACCTTATTCCTGTGCTGAGATACAGGCTGCTCCAACCTGCTGTAAAATGCTTGATTTCGAGAGTGAGCGAAACTAATGAAAACATTGTTGGGGTAAAACCTAAAGGGAAAGACCTAGCACCAAATCCAATTTGCCATCTGATCTAACTTCTGGAGGCAGTCAAAATGATCCTTAGAATTCTTCCCTACCTTATTCCTGTGCTGAGATACAGGCTGCTCCAACCTGCTGTAAAATGCTTGATTTCGAGAGTGAGCGAAACTAATGAAAACATTGTTGGGGTAAAACCTAAAGGGAAAGACCTAGCACCAAATCCAATTTGCCATCTGATCTAACTTCTGGAGGCAGTCAAAATGAGCATTTGAATTCTTCCCTACCTTATTCCTGTGCTGAGATACAGGCTGCTCCAACCTGCTGTAAAATGCTTGATTTCGAGAGTGAGCGAAACTAATGAAAACATTGTTGGGGTAAAACCTAAAGGGAAAGACCTAGCACCAAATCCAATTTGCCATCTGATCTAACTTCTGGAGGCAGTCAAAATGAGCCTTAGAATTCTTCCCTACCTTATTCCTGTGCTGAGATACAGGCTGCTCCAACCTGCTGTAAAATGCTTGATTTCGAGAGTGAGCGAAACTAATGAAAACATTGTTGGGGTAAAACCTAAAGGGAAAGACCTAGCACCAAATCCAATTTGCCATCTGATCTAACTTCTGGAGGCAGTCAAAATGAGCCTTAGAATTCTTCCCTACCTTATTCCTGTGCTGAGATACAGGCTGCTCCAACCTGCTGTAAAATGCTTGATTTCGAGAGTGAGCGAAACTAATGAAAACATTGTTGGGGTAAAACCTAAAGGGAAAGACCTAGCACCAAATCCAATTTGCCATCTGATCTAACTTCTGGAGGCAGTCAAAATGAGCCTTAGAATTCTTCCCTACCTTATTCCTGTGCTGAGATACAGGCTGCTCCAACCTGCTGTAAAATGCTTGATTTCGAGAGTGAGCGAAACTAATGAAAACATTGTTGGGGTAAAACCTAAAGGGAAAGACCTAGAACCAAATCCAATTTACCATCTGATCTAACTTCTGGAGGCAGTCAAAATGAGCCTTAGAATTCTTCCCTACCTTATTCCTGTGCTGAGATACAGGCTGCTCCAACCTGCTGTAAAATGCTTGATTTCGAGAGTGAGCGAAACTAATGAAAACATTGTTGGGGTAAAACCTAAAGGGAAAGACCTAGCACCAAATCCAATTTGCCATCTGATCTAACTTCTGGAGGCAGTCAAAATGATCCTTAGAATTCTTCCCTACCTTATTCCTGTGCTGAGATACAGGCTGCTCCAACCTGCTGTAAAATGCTTGATTTCGAGAGTGAGCGAAACTAATGAAAACATTGTTGGGGTAAAACCTAAAGGGAAAGACCTAGCACCAAATCCAATTTGCCATCTGATCTAACTTCTGGAGGCAGTCAAAATGAGCCTTAGAATTCTTCCCTACCTTATTCCTGTGCTGAGATACAGGCTGCTCCAACCTGCTGTAAAATGCTTGATTTCGAGAGTGAGCGAAACTAATGAAAACATTGTTGGGGTAAAACCTAAAGGGAAAGACCTAGCACCAAATCCAATTTGCCATCTGATCTAACTTCTGGAGGCAGTCAAAATGATCCTTAGAATTCTTCCCTACCTTATTCCTGTGCTGAGATACAGGCTGCTCCAACCTGCTGTAAAATGCTTGATTTCGAGAGTGAGCGAAACTAATGAAAACATTGTTGGGGTAAAACCTAAAGGGAAAGACCTAGCACCAAATCCAATTTGCCATCTGATCTAACTTCTGGAGGCAGTCAAAATGATCCTTAGAATTCTTCCCTACCTTATTCCTGTGCTGAGATACAGGCTGCTCCAACCTGCTGTAAAATGCTTGATTTCGAGAGTGAGCGAAACTAATGAAAACATTGTTGGGGTAAAACCTAAAGGGAAAGACCTAGCACCAAATCCAATTTGCCATCTGATCTAACTTCTGGAGGCAGTCAAAATGAGCCTTAGAATTCTTCCCTACCTTATTCCTGTGCTGAGATACAGGCTGCTCCAACCTGCTGTAAAATGCTTGATTTCGAGAGTGAGCGAAACTAATGAAAACTTTGTTGGGGTAAAACCTAAAGGGAAAGACCTAGCACCAAATCCAATTTGCCATCTGATCTAACTTCTGGAGGCAGTCAAAATGAGCCTTAGAATTCTTCCCTACCTTATTCCTGTGCTGAGATACAGGCTGCTCCAACCTGCTGTAAAATGCTTGATTTCGAGAGTGAGCGAAACTAATGAAAACATTGTTGGGGTAAAACCTAAAGGGAAAGACCTAGCACCAAATCCAATTTGCCATCTGATCTAACTTCTGGAGGCAGTCAAAATGAGCCTTAGAATTCTTCCCTACCTTATTCCTGTGCTGAGATACAGGCTGCTCCAACCTGCTGTAAAATGCTTGATTTCGAGAGTGAGCGAAACTAATGAAAACTTTGTTGGGGTAAAACCTAAAGGGAAAGACCTAGCACCAAATCCAATTTGCCATCTGATCTAACTTCTGGAGGCAGTCAAAATGAGCCTTAGAATTCTTCCCTACCTTATTCCTGTGCTGAGATACAGGCTGCTCCAACCTGCTGTAAAATGCTTGATTTCGAGAGTGAGCGAAACTAATGAAAACATTGTTGGGGTAAAACCTAAAGGGAAAGACCTAGCACCAAATCCAATTTGCCATCTGATCTAACTTCTGGAGGCAGTCAAAATGAGCCTTAGAATTCTTCCCTACCTTATTCCTGTGCTGAGATACAGGCTGCTCCAACCTGCTGTAAAATGCTTGATTTCGAGAGTGAGCGAAACTAATGAAAACATTGTTGGGGTAAAACCTAAAGGGAAAGACCTAGCACCAAATCCAATTTGCCATCTGATCTAACTTCTGGAGGCAGTCAAAATGAGCCTTAGAATTCTTCCCTACCTTATTCCTGTGCTGAGATACAGGCTGCTCCAACCTGCTGTAAAATGCTTGATTTCGAGAGTGAGCGAAACTAATGAAAACATTGTTGGGGTAAAACCTAAAGGGAAAGACCTAGCACCAAATCCAATTTGCCATCTGATCTAACTTCTGGAGGCAGTCAAAATGAGCCTTAGAATTCTTCCCTACCTTATTCCTGTGCTGAGATACAGGCTGCTCCAACCTGCTGTAAAATGCTTGATTTCGAGAGTGAGCGAAACTAATGAAAACATTGTTGGGGTAAAACCTAAAGGGAAAGACCTAGCACCAAATCCAATTTGCCATCTGATCTAACTTCTGGAGGCAGTCAAAATGAGCCTTAGAATTCTTCCCTACCTTATTCCTGTGCTGAGATACAGGCTGCTCCAACCTGCTGTAAAATGCTTGATTTCGAGAGTGAGCGAAACTAATGAAAACATTGTTGGGGTAAAACCTAAAGGGAAAGACCTAGCACCAAATCCAATTTGCCATCTGATCTAACTTCTGGAGGCAGTCAAAATGATCCTGAGAATTCTTCCCTACCTTATTCCTGTGCTGAGATACAGGCTGCTCCAACCTGCTGTAAAATGCTTGATTTCGAGAGTGAGCGAAACTAATGAAAACATTGTTGGGGTAAAACCTAAAGGGAAAGACCTAGCACCAAATCCAATTTGCCATCTGATCTAACTTCTGGAGGCAGTCAAAATGAGCATTTGAATTCTTCCCTACCTTATTCCTGTGCTGAGATACAGGCTGCTCCAACCTGCTGTAAAATGCTTGATTTCGAGAGTGAGCGAAACTAATGAAAACATTGTTGGGGTAAAACCTAAAGGGAAAGACCTAGCACCAAATCCAATTTGCCATCTGATCTAACTTCTGGAGGCAGTCAAAATGAGCCTTAGAATTCTTCCCTACCTTATTCCTGTGCTGAGATACAGGCTGCTCCAACCTGCTGTAAAATGCTTGATTTCGAGAGTGAGCGAAACTAATGAAAACATTGTTGGGGTAAAACCTAAAGGGAAAGACCTAGCACCAAATCCAATTTGCCATCTGATCTAACTTCTGGAGGCAGTCAAAATGATCCTTAGAATTCTTCCCTACCTTATTCCTGTGCTGAGATACAGGCTGCTCCAACCTGCTGTAAAATGCTTGATTTCGAGAGTGAGCGAAACTAATGAAAACATTGTTGGGGTAAAACCTAAAGGGAAAGACCTAGCACCAAATCCAATTTGCCATCTGATCTAACTTCTGGAGGCAGTCAAAATGAGCCTTAGAATTCTTCCCTACCTTATTCCTGTGCTGAGATACAGGCTGCTCCAACCTGCTGTAAAATGCTTGATTTCGAGAGTGAGCGAAACTAATGAAAACATTGTTGGGGTAAAACCTAAAGGGAAAGACCTAGCACCAAATCCAATTTGCCATCTGATCTAACTTCTGGAGGCAGTCAAAATGAGCCTTAGAATTCTTCCCTACCTTATTCCTGTGCTGAGATACAGGCTGCTCCAACCTGCTGTAAAATGCTTGATTTCGAGAGTGAGCGAAACTAATGAAAACATTGTTGGGGTAAAACCTAAAGGGAAAGACCTAGCACCAAATCCAATTTGCCATCTGATCTAACTTCTGGAGGCAGTCAAAATGAGCCTTAGAATTCTTCCCTACCTTATTCCTGTGCTGAGATACAGGCTGCTCCAACCTGCTGTAAAATGCTTGATTTCGAGAGTGAGCGAAACTAATGAAAACATTGTTGGGGTAAAACCTAAAGGGAAAGACCTAGCACCAAATCCAATTTGCCATCTGATCTAACTTCTGGAGGCAGTCAACATGAGCCTTAGAATTCTTCCCTACCTTATTCCTGTGCTGAGATACAGGCTGCTCCAACCTGCTGTAAAATGCTTGATTTCGAGAGTGAGCGAAACTAATGAAAACATTGTTGGGGTAAAACCTAAAGGGAAAGACCTAGAACCAAATCCAATTTACCATCTGATCTAACTTCTGGAGGCAGTCAAAATGAGCCTTAGAATTCTTCCCTACCTTATTCCTGTGCTGAGATACAGGCTGCTCCAACCTGCTGTAAAATGCTTGATTTCGAGAGTGAGCGAAACTAATGAAAACATTGTTGGGGTAAAACCTAAAGGGAAAGACCTAGCACCAAATCCAATTTGCCATCTGATCTAACTTCTGGAGGCAGTCAAAATGATCCTTAGAATTCTTCCCTACCTTATTCCTGTGCTGAGATACAGGCTGCTCCAACCTGCTGTAAAATGCTTGATTTCGAGAGTGAGCGAAACTAATGAAAACATTGTTGGGGTAAAACCTAAAGGGAAAGACCTAGCACCAAATCCAATTTGCCATCTGATCTAACTTCTGGAGGCAGTCAAAATGATCCTTAGAATTCTTCCCTACCTTATTCCTGTGCTGAGATACAGGCTGCTCCAACCTGCTGTAAAATGCTTGATTTCGAGAGTGAGCGAAACTAATGAAAACATTGTTGGGGTAAAACCTAAAGGGAAAGACCTAGCACCAAATCCAATTTGCCATCTGATCTAACTTCTGGAGGCAGTCAAAATGAGCCTTAGAATTCTTCCCTACCTTATTCCTGTGCTGAGATACAGGCTGCTCCAACCTGCTGTAAAATGCTTGATTTCGAGAGTGAGCGAAACTAATGAAAACATTGTTGGGGTAAAACCTAAAGGGAAAGACCTAGCACCAAATCCAATTTGCCATCTGATCTAACTTCTGGAGGCAGTCAAAATGATCCTTAGAATTCTTCCCTACCTTATTCCTGTGCTGAGATACAGGCTGCTCCAACCTGCTGTAAAATGCTTGATTTCGAGAGTGAGCGAAACTAATGAAAACATTGTTGGGGTAAAACCTAAAGGGAAAGACCTAGCACCAAATCCAATTTGCCATCTGATCTAACTTCTGGAGGCAGTCAAAATGATCCTTAGAATTCTTCCCTACCTTATTCCTGTGCTGAGATACAGGCTGCTCCAACCTGCTGTAAAATGCTTGATTTCGAGAGTGAGCGAAACTAATGAAAACATTGTTGGGGTAAAACCTAAAGGGAAAGACCTAGCACCAAATCCAATTTGCCATCTGATCTAACTTCTGGAGGCAGTCAAAATGAGCCTTAGAATTCTTCCCTACCTTATTCCTGTGCTGAGATACAGGCTGCTCCAACCTGCTGTAAAATGCTTGATTTCGAGAGTGAGCGAAACTAATGAAAACATTGTTGGGGTAAAACCTAAAGGGAAAGACCTAGCACCAAATCCAATTTGCCATCTGATCTAACTTCTGGAGGCAGTCAAAATGATCCTTAGAATTCTTCCCTACCTTATTCCTGTGCTGAGATACAGGCTGCTCCAACCTGCTGTAAAATGCTTGATTTCGAGAGTGAGCGAAACTAATGAAAACATTGTTGGGGTAAAACCTAAAGGGAAAGACCTAGCACCAAATCCAATTTGCCATCTGATCTAACTTCTGGAGGCAGTCAAAATGAGCCTTAGAATTCTTCCCTACCTTATTCCTGTGCTGAGATACAGGCTGCTCCAACCTGCTGTAAAATGCTTGATTTCGAGAGTGAGCGAAACTAATGAAAACATTGTTGGGGTAAAACCTAAAGGGAAAGACCTAGCACCAAATCCAATTTGCCATCTGATCTAACTTCTGGAGGCAGTCAAAATGAGCCTTAGAATTCTTCCCTACCTTATTCCTGTGCTGAGATACAGGCTGCTCCAACCTGCTGTAAAATGCTTGATTTCGAGAGTGAGCGAAACTAATGAAAACATTGTTGGGGTAAAACCTAAAGGGAAAGACCTAGCACCAAATCCAATTTGCCATCTGATCTAACTTCTGGAGGCAGTCAAAATGAGCCTTAGAATTCTTCCCTACCTTATTCCTGTGCTGAGATACAGGCTGCTCCAACCTGCTGTAAAATGCTTGATTTCGAGAGTGAGCGAAACTAATGAAAACATTGTTGGGGTAAAACCTAAAGGGAAAGACCTAGCACCAAATCCAATTTGCCATCTGATCTAACTTCTGGAGGCAGTCAAAATGATCCTTAGAATTCTTCCCTACCTTATTCCTGTGCTGAGATACAGGCTGCTCCAACCTGCTGTAAAATGCTTGATTTCGAGAGTGAGCGAAACTAATGAAAACATTGTTGGGGTAAAACCTAAAGGGAAAGACCTAGCACCAAATCCACTTTGCCATCTGATCTAACTTCTGGAGGCAGTCAAAATGATCCTTAGAATTCTTCCCTACCTTATTCCTGTGCTGAGATACAGGCTGCTCCAACCTGCTGTAAAATGCTTGATTTCGAGAGTGAGCGAAACTAATGAAAACATTGTTGGGGTAAAACCTAAAGGGAAAGACCTAGCACCAAATCCAATTTGCCATCTGATCTAACTTCTGGAGGCAGTCAAAATGATCCTTAGAATTCTTCCCTACCTTATTCCTGTGCTGAGATACAGGCTGCTCCAACCTGCTGTAAAATGCTTGATTTCGAGAGTGAGCGAAACTAATGAAAACATTGTTGGGGTAAAACCTAAAGGGAAAGACCTAGCACCAAATCCAATTTGCCATCTGATCTAACTTCTGGAGGCAGTCAAAATGATCCTTAGAATTCTTCCCTACCTTATTCCTGTGCTGAGATACAGGCTGCTCCAACCTGCTGTAAAATGCTTGATTTCGAGAGTGAGCGAAACTAATGAAAACATTGTTGGGGTAAAACCTAAAGGGAAAGACCTAGCACCAAATCCAATTTGCCATCTGATCTAACTTCTGGAGGCAGTCAAAATGAGCCTTAGAATTCTTCCCTACCTTATTCCTGTGCTGAGATACAGGCTGCTCCAACCTGCTGTAAAATGCTTGATTTCGAGAGTGAGCGAAACTAATGAAAACATTGTTGGGGTAAAAACCTAAAGGGAAAGACCTAGCACCAAATCCAATTTGCCATCTGATCTAACTTCTGGAGGCAGTCAAAATGAGCCTTAGAATTCTTCCCTACCTTATTCCTGTGCTGAGATACAGGCTGCTCCAACCTGCTGTAAAATGCTTGATTTCGAGAGTGAGCGAAACTAATGAAAAACATTGTTGGGGTAAAACCTAAAGGGAAAGACCTAGCACCAAATCCAATTTGCCATCTGATCTAACTTCTGGAGGCAGTCAAAATGAGCCTTAGAATTCTTCCCCTACCTTATTCCTGTGCTGAGATACAGGCTGCTCCAACCTGCTGTAAAATGCTTGATTTCGAGAGTGAGCGAAACTAATGAAAACATTGTTGGGGTAAAACCTAAAGGGAAAGACCTAGCACCAAATCCAATTTACCATCTGATCTAACTTCTGAGGCAGTCAAAATGAGCCTTAGAATTCTTCCCTACCTTATTCCTGTGCTGAGATACAGGCTGCTCCAACCTGCTGTAAAATGCTTGATTTCGAGAGTGAGCGAAACTAATGAAAACATTGTTGGGGTAAAACCTAAAGGGAAAGACCTAGCACCAAATCCAATTTGCCATCTGATCTAACTTCTGGAGGCAGTCAAAATGAGCCTTAGAATTCTTTCCCTACCTTATTCCTGTGCTGAGATACAGGCTGCTCCAACCTGCTGTAAAATGCTTGATTTCGAGAGTGAGCGAAACTAATGAAAACATTGTTGGGGTAAAACCTAAAGGGAAAGACCTAGCACCAAATCCAATTTGCCATCTGATCTAACTTCTGGAGGCAGTCAAAATGAGCCTTAGAATTCTTCCCTACCTTATTCCTGTGCTGAGATACAGGCTGCTCCAACCTGCTGTAAAATGCTTGATTTCGAGAGTGAGCGAAACTAATGAAAACATTGTTGGGGTAAAACCTAAAGGGAAAGACCTAGCACCAAATCCAATTTGCCATCTGATCTAACTTCTGGAGGCAGTCAAAATGAGCCTTAGAATTCTTCCCTACCTTATTCCTGTGCTGAGATACAGGCTGCTCCAACCTGCTGTAAAATGCTTGATTTCGAGAGTGAGCGAAAACTAATGAAAACATTGTTGGGGTAAAACCTAAAGGGAAAGACCTAGCAACCAAATCCAATTTGCCATCTGATCTAACTTCTGGAGGCAGTCAAAATGAGCCTTAGAATTCTTCCCTACCTTATTCCTGTGCTGAGATACAGGGCTGCTCCAACCTGCTGTAAAATGCTTGATTTCGAGAGTGAGCGAAACTAATGAAAACATTGTTGGGGTAAAACCTAAAGGGAAAGACCTAGCACCCAAATCCAATTTGCCATCTGATCTAACTTCTGGAGGGCAGTCAAAATGATCCTTAGAATTCTTCCCTACCTTATTCCTGTGCTGAGATACAGGCTGCTCCAACCTGCTGTAAAATGCTTGATTTCGAGAGTGAGCGAAACTAATGAAAACATTGTTGGGGTAAAACCTAAAGGGAAAGACCTAGCACCCAAATCCAATTTGCCATCTGATCTAACTTCTGGAGGCAGTCAAAATGAGCCTTAGAATTCTTCCCTACCTTATTCCTGTGCTGAGATACAGGCTGCTCCACCTGCTGTAAAATGCTTGATTTCGAGAGTGAGCGAAACTAATGAAAACATTGTTGGGGTAAAACCTAAAGGGAAAGACCTAGCACCAAATCCAATTTGCCATCTGATCTAACTTCTGGAGGCAGTCAAAATGATCCTTAGAATTCTTCCCCTACCTTATTCCTGTGCTGAGATACAGGCTGCTCCAACCTGCTGTAAAAATGCTTGATTTCGAGAGTGAGCGAAACTAATGAAAACATTGTTGGGGTAAAACCTAAAGGGAAAGACCTAGCACCAAATCCAATTTGCCATCTGATCTAACTTCTGGAGGCAGTCAAAAATGAGCCTTAGAATTCTTCCCTACCTTATTCCTGTGCTGAGATACAGGCTGCTCCAACCTGCTGTAAAATGCTTGATTTCGAGAGTGAGCGAAACTAATGAAAACATTGTTGGGGTAAAACCTAAAGGGAAAGACCTAGCACCAAATCCAATTTGCCATCTGATCTAACTTCTGGAGGCAGTCAAAATGATCCTTAGAATTCTTCCCTACCTTATTCCTGTGCTGAGGATACAGGCTGCTCCAACCTGCTGTAAAATGCTTGATTTCGAGAGTGAGCGAAACTAATGAAAACATTGTGGGGGTAAAACCTAAAGGGAAAGACCTAGCACCAAATCCAATTTGCCATCTGATCTAACTTCTGGAGGCAGTCAAAATGATCCTTAGAATTCTTCCCTACCTTATTCCTGTGCTGAGATACAGGCTGCTCCAACCTGCTGTAAAATGCTTGATTTCGAGAGTGAGCGAAACTAATGAAAACATTGTTGGGGTAAAACCTAAAGGGAAAGACCTAGCACCAAATCCAATTTGCCATCTGATCTAACTTCTGGAGGCAGTCAAAATGAGCCTTAGAATTCTTCCCTACCTTATTCCTGTGCTGAGATACAGGCTGCTCCAACCTGCTGTAAAATGCTTGATTTCGAGAGTGAGCGAAACTAATGAAAACATTGTTGGGGTAAAACCTAAAGGAAAGACCTAGCACCAAATCCAATTGCCATCTGATCTAACTTCTGGAGGCAAGTCAAAATGAGCCTTAGAATTCTTCCCTACCTTATTCCTGTGCTGAGATACAGGCTGCTCCAACCTGCTGTAAAATGCTTGATTTCGAGAGTGAGCGAAACTAATGAAAACATTGTTGGGGTAAAACCTAAAGGGAAAGACCTAGCACCAAATCCAATTTGCCATCTGATCTAACTTCTGGAGGCAGTCAAAATGATCCTTAGAATTCTTCCCTACCTTATTCCTGTGCTGAGATACAGGCTGCTCCAACCTGCTGTAAAATGCTTGATTTCGAGAGTGAGCGAAACTAATGAAAACATTGTTGGGGTAAAACCTAAAGGGAAAGACCTAGCACCAAATCCAATTTGCCATCTGATCTAACTTCTGGAGGCAGTCAAAATGAGCCTTAGAATTCTTCCCTACCTTATTCCTGTGCTGAGATACAGGCTGCTCCAACCTGCTGTAAAATGCTTGATTTCGAGAGTGAGCGAAACTAATGAAAACATTGTTGGGGTAAAACCTAAAGGGAAAGACCTAGCACCAAATCCAATTTGCCATCTGATCTAACTTCTGGAGGCAGTCAAAATGAGCCTTAGAATTCTTCCCTACCTTATTCCTGGCTGAGATACAGGCTGCTCCAACCTGCTGTAAAATGCTTGATTTCGAGAGTGAGCGAAACTAATGAAAACATTGTTGGGGTAAAACCTAAAGGGAAAGACCTAGCACCAAATCCAATTTGCCATCTGATCTAACTTCTGGAGGCAGTCAAAATGAGCCTTAGAATTCTTCCCTACCTTATTCCTGTGCTGAGATACAGGCTGCTCCAACCTGCTGTAAAATGCTTGATTTCGAGAGTGAGCGAAACTAATGAAAACATTGTTGGGGTAAAACCTAAAGGGAAAGACCTAGCACCAAATCCAATTTGCCATCTGATCTAACTTCTGGAGGCAGTCAAAATGAGCCTTAGAATTCTTCCCTACCTTATTCCTGTGCTGAGATACAGGCTGCTCCAACCTGCTGTAAAATGCTTGATTTTGAGAGTGAGCGAAACTAATGAAAACATTGTTGGGGTAAAACCTAAGGGAAAGACCTAGCACCAAATCCAATTTGCCATCTGATCTAACTTCTGGAGGCAGTCAAAATGAGCCTTAGAATTCTTCCCTACCTTATTCCCTGTGCTGAGATACAGGCTGCTCCAACCTGCTGTAAAATGCTTGATTTCGAGAGTGAGCGAAACTAATGAAAACATTGTTGGGGTAAAACCTAAAGGGAAAGACCTAGCACCAAATCCAATTTGCCATCTGATCTAACTTCTGGAGGCAGTCAAAATGAGCCTTAGAATTCTTCCTACCTTATTCCTGTGCTGAGATACAGGCTGCTCCAACCTGCTGTAAAATGCTTGATTTCGAGAGTGAGCGAAACTAATGAAAACATTGTTGGGGTAAAACCTAAAGGGAAAGACCTAGCACCAAATCCAATTTGCCATCTGATCTAACTTCTGGAGGCAGTCAAAATGAGCCTTAGAATTCTTCCCTACCTTATTCCTGTGCTGAGATACAGGCTGCTCCAACCTGCTGTAAAATGCTTGATTTCGAGAGTGAGCGAAACTAATGAAAACATTGTTGGGGTAAAACCTAAAGGGAAAGACCTAGCACCAAAATCCAATTTGCCATCTGATCTAACTTCTGGAGGCAGTCAAAATGATCCTTAGAATTCTTCCCTACCTTATTCCTGTGCTGAGATACAGGCTGCTCCAACCTGCTGTAAAATGCTTGATTTCGAGAGTGAGCGAAACTAATGAAAAACATTGTTGGGGTAAAACCTAAAGGGAAAGACCTAGCACCAAATGCAATTTGCCATCTGATCTAACTTCTGGAGGCAGTCAAAATGAGCCTTAGAATTCTTCCCTACCTTATTCCTGTGCTGAGATACAGGCTGCTCCAACCTGCTGTAAAATGCTTGATTTCGAGAGTGAGCGAAACTAATGAAAACATTGTTGGGGTAAAACCTAAAGGGAAAGACCTAGCACCAAATCCAATTTGCCATCTGATCTAACTTCTGGAGGCAGTCAAAATGAGCCTTAGAATTCTTCCCTACCTTATTCCTGTGCTGAGATACAGGCTGCTCCAACCTGCTGTAAAATGCTTGATTTCGAGAGTGAGCGAAACTAATGAAAACATTGTTGGGGTAAAACCTAAAGGGAAAGACCTAGCACCAAATCCAATTTGCCATCTGATCTAACTTCTGGAGGCAGTCAAAATGAGCCTTAGAATTCTTCCCTACCTTATTCCTGTGCTGAGATACAGGCTGCTCCAACCTGCTGTAAAATGCTTGATTTCGAGAGTGAGCGAAACTAATGAAAACATTGTTGGGGTAAAACCTAAAGGGAAAGACCTAGCACCAAATCCAATTTGCCATCTGATCTAACTTCTGGAGGCAGTCAAAATGAGCCTTAGAATTCTTCCCTACCTTATTCCTGTGCTGAGATACAGGCTGCTCCAACCTGCTGTAAAATGCTTGATTTCGAGAGTGAGCGAAACTAATGAAAACATTGTTGGGGTAAAACCTAAAGGGAAAGACCTAGCACCAAATCCAATTTGCCATCTGATCTAACTTCTGGAGGCAGTCAAAATGAGCCTTAGAATTTTTCCCTACCTTATTCCTGTGCTGAGATACAGGCTGCTCCAACCTGCTGTAAAATGCTTGATTTCGAGAGTGAGCGAAACTAATGAAAACATTGTTGGGGTAAAACCTAAAGGGAAAGACCTAGCACCAAATCCAATTTGCCATCTGATCTAACTTCTGGAGGCAGTCAAAATGAGCCTTAGAATTCTTCCCTACCTTATTCCTGTGCTGAGATACAGGCTGCTCCAACCTGCTGTAAAATGCTTGATTTCGAGAGTGAGCGAAACTAATGAAAACATTGTTGGGGTAAAACCTAAAGGGAAAGACCTAGCACCAAATCCAATTTGCCATCTGATCTAACTTCTGGAGGCAGTCAAAATGAGCCTTAGAATTCTTCCCTACCTTATTCCTGTGCTGAGATACAGGCTGCTCCAACCTGCTGTAAAATGCTTGATTTCGAGAGTGAGCGAAACTAATGAAAACATTGTTGGGGTAAAACCTAAAGGGAAAGACCTAGCACCAAATCCAATTTGCCATCTGATCTAACTTCTGGAGGCAGTCAAAATGAGCCTTAGAATTCTTCCCTACCTTATTCCTGTGCTGAGATACAGGCTGCTCCAACCTGCTGTAAAATGCTTGATTTCGAGA